>NC_083868.1:130986811-131286811 GCF_032452875.1 Bos javanicus | reverse complement strand
GGACAGAGAGGCCTGGTGTGCTGCGATTCATGGGGTCACAAAGAGTCGGACACGACTGAGCGACTGATCTGATCTGATCTGATCTGAGTCCCAAAGTGAATTTGTCCCTCCCCTATTTGCTTTCCCCTTTGGTACCATAAGTTTGTTTTCTATAACAGTTTTTGTTTGTGTTTTATAAATAAGTTGATTTATATCATATTTTAGATACCATATATAAGTAATATCATATGCTATTTGTCTTTCTCTAACTTTCTTCACTTTGTATGATATTTCTAGGTCCATCCATGTTGCTACAAATGACATTATTTCACTATTTTTTTGTGGCTGAGGAATACTCTATATGTATGTAATATGTATATACACACCACATCTTCTTGATTTAGCCATCTCTCAGACATCTAAGTTGTTTTCATATCTTGGCTACCATAAATAGTGCTTCTATGAACATTAGGGTTCATGTATCTTTTCTCCAGATATATGCTTAGGAGTGGGATTACTGGATGACATGGTAGTTCTATTTTTAGTTTTTTAAAGAAAACTCCATATTGGTTTCCATAATGGCTGCACCAATTTACATTCCCATAAATAGGAGTGTTTATTTTTCTGCAGTGTTTGTTATTTATGGACATTTTAAAGATGGCCATTATGACCACAGTGAGTTGATACTTGATTGTAGTTTTGATTTGTATTTCACTAATGTAAGTGTTATTTTAAAATTTTTCTGTTTTTTCTTGATGTTCTGAAGTTTCATACAAAGTTTCTAAGTATAGGTTATTTTTATTTATCCTGTTCTGCACTGGTGGTCTCTATAAATCTCAAAACTATGACCATATCAGGTATTGGAAATTTTCAGATACTGACTTTCTTCCATTCTCTTCATTTTCTCTTCCTGAAACTCTTATCACAGTGCTTAGATTTCATCTATTTTAATTTTTTCTTTACTTTTTCCCATACTTTCATCAAAGAGTAAGCAAAGACATTCAGTTTAGTTAAAAACAAAGATGAAATTTACTTGAATAAGAGGAAGATAAAACATATACAGATTGATTACCAGGGGGAAAATAGTGATACAGGGTTTATAAAAGAAAAAATAAACCCATTTTGTGGTAATGATAAACTTATTTTTATGTCCTTGGTAGATGTTTGGCTGAAATTGTGTGCCCTGGAGCATATTACCATTGTGGTCAGGGAGACAGCTCAAGTTACATGGGTTGTCCACAAAATATTGTGATCTCACCCAGGAAAGTTTGTGGGATGCTCATCACTAGGCAGTGGCTGCTCCTGTCCTTCTGATGGCTTCTCCACTTCAGTAAACCTGAGACTACACATTTCCCTCACTATTATTCTTTATTTTTTAATCTCTTGTTCTTTTTGTATAACACTCTGGAATACTCCTCAGCTCAACGTTTTGGCTCACTGATTCACCCTTCAACTGGTTCAATGTGCTATTTAAACCATAAATCAAGGATTCTTTTCTCAATAACTGTAAGTAGATAATTAGACACTCATGTGACTGACAAGTTGCTGTTTGCTATCATATAGGAGCTCAGCCTGGGCATAATCAGGGGATCTGGCTTCTCATCATGTGGGCCTCAACAATGGGGTGTAGGAGAGTAGCTCAGTCCCAAAAGCTAGTGTCCTGAGAGATCCAGAGGGAAGCTGTATTACCTTTCATGATTTAGCTTTGGCTATGGAAGTACCATAACCACAACCCTGCCTAAATTTAAGGGATGAGAACATAGATTCTATCCCTCAATGAGAACTATGTCCAAGTCATATTATAAGAAGGGAATCTGGAATGGGAATTGTGATGGAAAATTCAGTTCAGTCACTCAGTCATGTCTGACTCTTTGCAACCCTATGGCCTGCAGCATGCCAGGCTTCCCTGTTCATCACCAACTTCCTGGTTTGCTCAAACCATCGAGTCTGTCACGCCATCCAACCATCTCATCCTCTGTTGTCCCCTTCTCCTCTTCCCTTCAATCTTTCCCAGCATCAGGGTCTTTTCCAATGAGTCAGTTCTTTGCATCAGGTGGCCAATGTATTGGAGTTTCAGCTTCAGCATCAGTCCTTCCAATGAATATTCAGGACTGATTTCCTTTAGGATTGGCTGGTTTGATCTCCTTACAGTGCAAGGGACTCTCAAGAGTCTTCTCCAACACCACAGTTCAAAAGCATCAATTCTTTGGCACTCAGCTTTATTTATAGTCCAACTCTTACATCCATATATGACTACTGGAAAAACCATAGCTTTGACTAGACAGAACTTTGTTGGCAAAGTAATGTCTCTCTGATTTTTAATATGCTGTCTGGGTTGGTCATAGCTTTTCTTCCAAGGAACAAGCGTCTTTCAATTTCATGGCTGCAGTCACCATCCACAGTGATTTTGGAGCCCAAGAAAATAAAGTTTTGTCACTGTTTCCATTGTTTCCCCATCTATTTACTATGAAGTGATGGGACCAGATGCCATGATCTTAGTTTTCTGAATGTTGAGCTTTAAGCCAACTTTTTCACTCTCCTCTTTCACTTTCATCAAGAGGCTTTTGAGTTCCTCTTCACTTTCTGCCATAAGGGTGGTGTCATCTGCATATCTGAGGTTATTAATATTTCTCCCAGCAAATTATGAAAATCTGTCACATTTTCTTTCCTTTTTGATGGTGACCTTCTTGAGTTACTGGTCAGTTTTGTTGTGGGTCACTTATATAGTCTGTCCCCTCTTCTTGGGGCAGTCTCATGACAGTGGTGGATTCAGACTCACAGAGACAATGCTACAAGAGCCCAGAGACCACCTGAGCCCTTAGCAGCAGTGTGGTGGCCTCACCTCTCTGCTGTGGTTCATGTTCTACTTTTTCTATCAAGGACTCCCCATTTTAAGTGCACAGACAGTCCCTTTGTTGTTTTATAGCTTGGCTATGTATTTCCTTTTACTATCATTTTGGTGATTTGGTGTATGAAGGGAAGATTTAGCATTTCCTCAACCTATCATACTGAACAGAATTTCCTTGGTTGGAATTTTTATTGTCTACATTTTACAGTTAAAGAATGTGAGGCTCAGAAAGGTTAAGTGACTTGCCTAAGCTTGAGAGGTTGAAATGAGTCTGACTCCAAAGTTACTATGCTCTACCCCATCTCACTTAAAAGTTCTTGTTCATGTCCAAAATATTACTGTAGATAAAGGAGACAGATTTCATCAACCATACATATAAATCCATCCAACTCTCTTGTAATCAGACCTCATATATGAAGTATTTTAGTGCATCAGCAGGAATGGCTTATGAAACTTTGATAGCTTGAATCCAGCAGCTTCTTATCCCATGATTTGAAAAGATATCTCACCATTTTTGATAACAAATTCTTTACCAGGAAAAAATATATATGATTTTATAACTTGCAATGGTCAGATACTAGGTAGCAGGATCATACTTTCTGTATAATATTTTATAATAAACCTAAAATTGTGAGTTTAAAACAGAGCAATTAATTTCTTAACACTTCTTTTAATAATATTTCCAGTGACTCATAGGAACTGATTTCCTTCCTTCAAGCCTGTGAGTATACATCAACTCAGAATAACAAACCAGAAACAACCCCAAGGCATCGAGTCATCATGTTGTTGTTGTTTAGCCTCTGGGTCATGTCTGACTCTTTTGCCCACAGACTGTAGCCATCCAGGCTCCTCTGTCCATGGGATTTCCCAGGCAAGAATAATGGAGTGGGTTGCTATTTTCTTCTCCAGGGGATCTTCCCAATCCAGGGATCAAATCTGTGTCTCCTGCATTAGCAGGTGGGTTCTTTACCACTGAGCCACCTGGGAAGCCCAGAGAGCTGCCTGGAAATAATCATCATAGCCATTTTAGTATTATTGTCTTGGAAAAAGACATTTTGTTTAAATATAAATTATATATAAGTTTGCACTTAGACTCTTCAATGGGCTCTTCCCTTTCACATCTTCTGGGTCATTTCTATTTCATTTTCTTGTCCCTTCTCACCATTTTTCAACTCAACATGAAAGTCCTGACTCAGCTCTCAATATGCTACATGGGGGAGCAGTGGTTCCCACACGTGGAGAGCAGTATAACTACCGACAAAGCGCAAGAAAAGTATCACATACAAAAATGTAAAGCCATGGGCCTAACATGAGAGTTGATAGTTGTTTATTTTGCCAAGTATATTAAAACAAAGAAAAAGAAAAGAAAAGCTACTATCATTTCCAAAACAAGGACACACATACTTTTAAAGATTAAGAAAAATGTAATCTCACACTTCAGATTTTCTTTCTTTTTTTTTTCATTACTGTTTATCATGCGTGTGTGCTTAGTCATTTCAGTCATCTTATTCTTTGTGACCCTACAGACTATGGCCCACCAGGCTCCTCTGTCAATGGGATTCTCTAGGCAAGAATGCTCGAGTGTGTTGCCACCCCAGGGGGTCTTCCTGACCCAGTGATCAAATCTGAGTCTCCTGTGTCTCCTGCATTGCAGGTGGATTCTTTACCACTGAGCTACCAGGGAAGCCTGTATTGTTTATCATAGGATATTGAATACAGTTCCCTGTATTCATGTATATGGTAGGATTTTGCTGTTTATTTATTCTATATTTAAGAGTTTGCATTTGCTAATCACAAGCTCATAATCCAACCCTCCTGCTTGGCAATTACAAGTCTGTTCCTTGTATCTGTGAGCCTGCTTCTGTTTTATACATAATTTCTTTTGTGTCATATTTTAGATTCTACCTATAAATGATATCATACGGTATTTGTCTTTCTCTTTCTGACTTCCCTCAGTTCAATTCAGTTCAGTTGCAGTCGTGTCCAACTCTTTGTGACGCCATAGACTGCAGCTTGCCAGGCTTCCCTGTCCATCACCAACTCCCGGAGCTTACCCAAACTCATGTCCATTGAGTTGGTGACGCCATCCAACCATCTCATCTTCTGTTGTCCCCTTCTCCTCCCACCTTCAATTTTTCCCCACATTAGGGTCTTTTCAAATGAGTCAGTTCTTTGAATCAAGTGGCCAAAGTATTGGAGTTTCAGCTTCAGCATCAGTCCTTCCAATGAATATTCAGGATTGATTTCCTTTAGGATGGACTGGGTGGATCTCTTTGCAGTCCAAGGGACTCTCAAGAGTCTTCTCCAACACCACAGTTCAAAAGCATCAATTTTTCCATGCTCAGCTTTATTTCCCTTGCTGCTGCTGCTGCTGCTAAGTCGCTTCAGTCGTGTCTGACTCTGTGCGACCCCATAGACGGCAGCCCACCAGGCTCCCCCATCCCTGGGATTCTACAGGCAAGAACACTGGAGTGGGTTGCCATTTCCTTCTCCAATGCATGAAAGTGAAAAGTGAAAGTGAAGTCGCTCAGTCGTGTCCGACCCTCAGCAACCCCATGGACTGCAGCCCTCTAGGCTCCTCCATCCATGGGATTTTCCAGGCAAGAGTACTGGAGTGGGGTGCCATTGCCTTCTCCTTATTTCCCTTAGTCATACTTTAATTTTTAAACATGAAAAACTCACTGTAATTTTTTTTTTTGTAGTTCATTCATCTCCCCACAAGACAAAAAACTGACTTGTGGTTTGGGAATATTTGCTCTAGGTAATGTTGGAATTACTAAAGGAGATCAGTCCTGGGTGTTCATTGCAAGGACTGGTGTTGAAGCTGAAACTTGAATACTTTGGCCACCTCATGCAAAGAGTTGACTTATTGGAAAAGACCCTGATGCTAGGAGGGATTGGGGGCAGGACAAGAAGGGGACGACAGAGGATGAGATGGCTGGATGGCATCACCGACTCAATGGACATGGGTTTGGATAAACTCCGGGAGTTGGTGATAGACAGGGAGGCCCGGCGTGCTGCGATTCATGGAGTTGCAAAGAGTCGGACATGACTGAGCGACTGAAATGACTGACTGAATCTTGTTCCAGTGTGATGTCACTTACAGCTGTTACTGGACATCAGCTGGCATATCACTGTCCCTTAGTTTTTCTTCACTCTCCTGCAATGCACCTCTTCCTCCACATACCTGGGGACCCAGTCATGTTTGTCAAAAATAACTGCACAAAATTCTGCCTGCCTACTCTTCAATAATGATGTATTTTTTTGACTTGGGCAGGTATACTGTGTAACCACTAATCTCATTTATCCCAAAGGCTTGTTGGTTTTGGGAATCTATATGTTTCACTTGTGCTTCTTAGTCATATGGGTAAAGATTTCACCACTTTCACAGAACATCCAAGGTCTTCTCACACTTTGGGACATAAGAATCTCTAAGAATCTAGAGCGAACATTTTCTTTAACCCTCAATGAACAGAAGACAGTAGTCAAAGGGGAAGCATCAATTATATATGTATATAGTCTCACACAACAGAAAGTCCAGCTGATGCAGCTGATGGGAGGGACTGGTGGTGGAAAAAAACTGGATCTTGCTCTGTGGGCAGGGCCATGCTTAGTAAAGCTTTAATCCAATTATCTGCTGATGGGTGGGGTTGCGCTCCCTCCCTGTTGACTGTTTGACCGGAGGCAGCCCAGCCTTGGGGTCTACAGGCTCTATGGTAGGATTGGTGGAATCCCCCCAAGAGGACTTATGCCAGGAGGCCCCTTCCAGATTGCTGTTGCCAATGCACCTGTCCCCATGGTGAGCCACTGCCAACCCACACCTCCAAGGGAGACCCTCCAACACTGGCAGGAGGAGATGTGTGCACTTCATTCTACTCTGCCATCTTGAACAAGAAAAGCCTCATCCACCAGAGGGCAGACAGAAGAAGCAAGATGAACCATAATTCTGCTGCAGCTAGAACCAAAACCACATCACAGAAAGTTAACAGGATGAAAAAGTAAAGGGTTTTGTACCAGATGAAGGGACAAGATGTTGTTGTTGTTGGTCAGTCACTCAGTCATGTCCAACTCTTTGCTACCTCATGGACTGCAGCATGCGAGGTTTCCCTGTCCTTTACCAGTGCCCGGAGCTTGCTCAAACTCATGTCAACTGAGTTGGTGATGCCATCCAACCATCTCATCCTCTGTTGTCCCCTTCTCCTCCTGCCTTCCATCGTTCACAGCATCACGGTCTTTTCCAATGAGTCAGCTGTTCACATCAGGTAGTCAAAGTACTGGAGCTTCAGTTTCAGCATCAGTCCTTCCAAAGAATATTCAGGCTTTATTTCCTTTAGGATTGCCTGATTCAATCTCCTTGCAGTCCAAGGGACTCTCAAGAGTCTTCTACAACTACAGTTCAAAAGCATCAACTCTTCAGTGCTCAGCTTTCTTTATGATTCAACTCACATCCATACATGACTACTGGAAAAACCATAGCTTGATATACAGACCCTCGTCTGCAAAGTAATGTCTTTGCTTTTTAATATACTGTCTATGTTTGTCATAGCTTTCTTTCCCAAGGAGCAAGCGTCTTTTAATATCACCATCCACAGTGATTTTGGAACCCAAGAAAATAAAGTCTGTCACTGTTTCCATTGTTTCCCCATCTATTTGCCATGAAGTGATGGGACCTGATGCCATGATCTTCATTTTTTAAATGTTGAGTTTTTAAACCAGCTTTTTTTAACTCTTTTCTTTAACCTTTATCAAGAGGTTCTTTAGTTTCTCTTTGCTTTCTGACATATAGTGGTGTCATCTGCATATCTGAGGTTATTGATATTTCTTCTGGAAATCTTGATTCCAGCTTGTGCTTTCTCCAACCTGGCAGTAAGCATGATGTACTCTGCATATAAGTTAAATAAACAGAGTAACAATATACAGCCTTGGCATACTCCTTTCCCAGTTTGGAACCAGTCTGTTGTTTCATGTCCAGTTCTAACTGTTGCTTCTTGACCTGCATACAGGTTTTTCAGAAGGCAGATAAGATGGTCTGGTATTCCCATCTCTTTAAGAGTTTTCCACAGTTTGTTGTGATCCACACAAGCAAAAGCTTTAGAATAGCAGATGAAGCAGAAGTAGGTGTTTTTCTGGAACTCTCTTGATTTTTCTATGATTCAACAGATGCTGGCAATTTAATCTCTGGTTCCTCTGCCTTTTCTAAATCCAGCTTGTACATCTGGAAGTTCTCGGTTCACGTACTTTTGAGGCCTAGCTTGGAGGATTTTGAGTACAATCTTGCTAGCATGTGAAATGAATGCAATTGTGCAATAGTTTGAACATTCTTTGGCATTGTCCCTCTTTGGGATTGGAGGGAAACTGACCTTTTCTAGGCCTGTGGCTACTGCTGAGTATAACCTAAATCAAATCCCTTATGATTATACAATGGAAGTGACAAATAGACTCAAGGGGTTAGATCTGATAGACAAAATCCCTGAGGAACTATGGATGGAGGTTCATAATATTGTACAGGAGGCAGTGATAAAAACCATCCCCAAGAAAAAGGGACAAGGTAAAACCCTAGAAAAACAACCAAATGAAGTGGAGATAGGCAAACTTCCAGAAAAAAAAATTCAGAATAATGATAGTGAAGCTGATCCTGGATCTCAAAGAATGGAAGTAAAAATTGAGAAGATGCAAGAAACGTTTACCAAAGACCTAGAAGAACTAAAAAACAAACAGATAAACAATATACTATGTACATACTAAGTCGCTTCAGTCATGTCTGACTCTGTGTGACCCTATGGTTCTGCAGCTTGCCAGGATCCTCTGTCCATGGGGATTCTCCAGGCAAGAATACTAGAGTGGGTTGCTGTGCCCTCTTCCAAGGGATCTTTCAGCCTTAGAGACAGAACCCACATCTCTTCTATCTAGTGCATTGGCAAGTGGGTTCTTTACCACTGGTGCCATCTGGGAAGCAAGAAGGAAAGAATAGCAGAATAACTGAGGCAGAAGAATGGATAAGTGACCTGGAAGATAGAATGGTGAAAATCACTTTCTCACAACAAAATATAAAAAAAAAAAAAAAAGAATTAAAAAAAATTAAGACAGCCTAAGAGACCTCTGGAACAACATTAAACACACCAACATTCACATTATAGGAGTCTCAGAAGGAGAAGAGAAAGGATCTGAGAAAATATTTGAAGAAATAATAGCTGAAAACTTTTCTAACATGGAAAAGGAAGTAGTCAACCAAGTTCAGGAAACACAGAGAGTCCCAGGCAGGATAAACCCAAGGAGGAACACACCAAGACAAAATGACAAAAATTAAAGACAAAGACAAAACCTTAAAATCAACAAGGGAAGAATGACAAATAATATACAAGGGAACTCCTATCAGTCTATTAGCTAATTTTTCAACAGAAACTCTATAAGCCAGAAGGGAATGGCATGATATATTTAAAGTGATGAAAGGGAAGAACCTACAACCAGGAATACTCTACCCAGCAAGAGTCTCTTTCAGATTTGATGGAGAAATCAAAAACTTTCCAGAAAAGCAAAAGTGAAGAGAATTTAGCACCATGAAACCAGGTTTGCAACAAATATAAATGAAATTTTCTAGGCAGAAAACACAAGATAAGGAAAAGACCTACACAAAATAAATCCAAAGCAATTAAGAAAATGGTAGTAGGATCATACATATTGATAATTACCTTAACTATAAATGGATTAAATGCACCAACCAAAAGACATGGACGGGCTGGGGGGTGAGAACATGTGCTTGTATGCACTTCCACTTACCACATCACTCTACTTAAAACCCCAAATTGTGTGTAATTATTTTATATTGTTAAGTTAATCATTTTTCTATTATTGATTGTAACTGCAATTATCTTTTCTTCTTATCTGGCTATTGATTGTGAAAACTGATAAACAGCTTTTACTCTCTTGGGGAAAAAAACTAAACATGCTATATTCCATGGCCATCCTTGCCTTCTGTTATGGCCCACACTCTGTGGCTTGTGTTTCTTCCAAGGCCTCTCACTTTCTAAGATGGCCCACAATCTGTGGAGAGTGTTTCTCCTAAATAAATCCACTTCTTACTATCAAAAAAAGAAAAGAAAGTCCAGAGAAATAACTTCAGAGAGGGATGATTTACAAGATCAGTACCGTCATCAGACCCAGGGTCTTCCCTTCATACTATTCTGCATTTTCCCTGTGGGTTTCACCCCTAGGTTGACACCACAGAGCTGTGGCCCTCCAGCCATCATGTTCAGACACATGTCAGAGAGGTAAGGAAGTTCATGTCTTCCTGTATTTCTCTCACAGGAAGGAGAGTGTCCCCAGAAACCTCCTGGAAAATTTTCCCTAAAGTTTCATTGGCTTAAATACACACACATGCCCACTCCTGGACCAATAATGAGCAAAGGTTAAAATTAGACTAAAACAGATTAGGTGTCCTCTTGGAGCTGGAAGTGGAGTCAACTTCCCCTGGGTATTTGATTGCAAGGGAAGGGGTGGCTGCCTAGGAGGAAAATCAGGGTTCTGCTATGGAGAAGCAAGGAATAAGTATCAGGCATGCAAATAACAGTGCATCCCACATCCTTTTAAATAAATTTGTGGTTCATTAACCTGCATTTGGTGGAGAAGGCAATGGCAACCCACTCCAGTACTCTTGCCTGGAAAATCCCATGAACGGAGGAGCCTGGTGGGCTGCAGTCCTTGGGGTTGCTAAGAGTTGGACACAACTGAGCGACTTCACCTTCACTTTTCACTTTCCTGCATTGGAGAAGGAAATGGCAACCAACTCCAGTGTTCTTGCCTGGAGAATCCCAGGGACTGGGGAGCCTGGTGGGCTGCCGTCTATGGGGTCACATGGAGTCGGACATGACTGAAGTGACTTAGCAGCAGCAGCAACCTGCATTTGGAAAACAAGAGTAAATAAATATGTGAGATAATATTATTTATTCATCTCCAAGAAAATAGATTCTGTGTTAAAATATTTTCAGCTACAAGTTCCAATAATATTCAACCAAATGTGGTTTCAATAATTGCAGTTTCCCTTGTGGCTCAGCTGGTAAAGAATCTGCCTGCAGTGTAGGAGACCTGGGTTCAGTCCCTGAGTTGGGAAGATCCCCTGGAGAAAGGAAAGGCTACCCACTGCAGTATTCTGACCTGGAGAAGTCTATGGACTGTATAGTCCATGGGGTCGCAAAGAGTCAGACATGACTGAGCGACTTTCACTTCACTTCACTTTTCTCTTAAACAGAAATATTTTAAGTAGATCATTCCAGGTTTGGTTCAGTGGCTCACCACTATGAGGACTCTGGATCAGCTTTTCACTGATTTTCTTGACTTTTTCCTCATAGTCGCAAGGTGGCTGCTGATGCTTCACATGCCTCATCCCCATAGGACAACAGGAAGGAAGCGAAAAGAGGTGAAGGGAAGAAATGGGAGGGGAGGAGGAAGACAGGGAGTGAAGGATTTCCTCTTCTAAGGATTCTCTAAGTCTGGGCTTTTCTGACTACAAACCCTGAGGCAAAGACTTGTGTGCAAGTAGTTGGTTAGGGAATGTGATTCTTTTGTAAAGAATGAGAGTTTAGGATACAAGCAGTGAAACAGAAATGAAGGGAAAGACAATGCAGGATGACTATTGATGTGGCCACTACTGTGGGAGATGTGCTCAAACTACTGGGACTTTCTGAGGAGGCTTATGAAATGCATCTTCATGAATGTCCATACAGGAGATGAAAGAGAAAAGGTTTACCACCTCTGACCTCCCAGTGGTTGAGGTTTGCCTAATAGGCATTAAGTCACCCCACACCTCCAGATTATGCTGCAGAGAACAAGCTTCCTGTGGACTTTGAAGGTTGTGGCATCAGAGAAGCCCCCGGACAAGAAATGAGAAGCACAGTGCCTGGGCCCAGGTGAGGTCCCGTCAAACTCCACCTGCACAGTCAGGCACTGGCTGGCACAAAGCTGGTCTCCTCAGCAGAAAGGCTGAGGGGATTTTTAAGTGATGCACTAGAGGGGTCCAGTGCAGTTTCTCTTTTCAGTAGGGAGGAAAATCATCCATGAAGTTCTAAGCAGACACTCACTATGTGATGTCTCATGGTCTCATTGTCCACAGCTGGGTGTCATGCTCACCCATAAATGTGTAGAAGGTTATGATGTATGCATTCTTAGCCTCTAGAAGAAAAGGTTGGCTTTGCCAGCAAGACACAAGAGGGTGGGATATGTATTTCTTGATTAGTGTAATGTATTCTCATGAATACATTAAAATTCTATGCTCAAGGAAAATAGAAAAGAGGAACACATTAGGGAAAAAAAGGAAAGAGAGAAAGCTGCCAAGATGATATACCAGAGACCACTGGTTGTGCCCCCGCCATCCCTTTTCCTTAGTAACAGAATATGTGGGATAGGACACATGTACCAAAAACAAAGCCTGCAGTTCCCAGCTCCCTTAACATCCAGGATGGTGATGTGACTCAGGCTTGGACAACAAAACATAACAGATGTAATGTGTGTAACTTCAGGGTGAGTCAAGAGGTTTCTTTGGAGCCATGGAGAGGAAAAGAAATAATGGAGAAATAACACTTTGTTCTGGTCCTATTTTGTTCCAAGCTGGGTCTGTTGCTTAGATGGTATTTTATTTTTGATCCTCAAGTCAACCAGTGGAGAAGGCATTAGTATCTCTTGTATAGTTTAGGAAGAAGAAGCTTAGTACATTTGAAATTTACTGACACAGAGTGAGTCATGTAAAAGCAGCAAGGTTACTTCCCCCAGTGACTGCCCCTATGTTTAGTAGATTTCCCTCTCCCTTCCTCTCTCAAAGGAGCCCAGAGGGGCTTTTCCCTCCCCCAGCCACTGCCATAGTATGAGAGTCACCCACTTGAGGACCAACTACAAAGACAAAATGCCTCCTAACAAAGGATAGAGGATAGGTGCTTATTTGCTGGAGGAGGTTTTTCTACCACCAGACACAAAGTCAGACCCAGTGGGAGGAAGGGGAGGGGAAGGAAGAGTGGGACAACTGAGAAATGTGGACAGGAAAAGGAAATTCACTCTGTCTGAGTGGAGATTGGTGGGTCTGCATGTTGAGAACCAGGGAGCTGGGAACACGCTGAATCCTGCTCAGTGTCACCCACCTGAGTACCCTGCCAAGTCCTCCATGACCCAACTGATATACTGTCTACATAAAACCCACCATGCACTAGTTCCAACACCTGGGGTGGCAGATGGCCAGGAGGAGAAAGGCTCTGCCCTAACCAAAGGGGACCAGGAAAAACCCTATGAGACAGGAGAGCAGTGGACACCTCACCCGTGTTATGAAAGGTATCCAGCACTCTGGTGTGACATGTGGAACATTAAGTTTGGTTTTAAAATAGAAATCTGGCAATTGTGCAGATGAGATAAGTAAAGAAAAGTTCCCATCAGTTCAGGACCTTTTAGAACTAACGCCAAAAAAAAAGATATCCTATTCATCATAGGGGACTGGAATGCAAAAGTAGGAAGTCAAGAAATACCTGGAGTAACAGGCAAGTTTGGCCTTGGAGTACAAAATAAAGCAGGGCAAAGGCTAACAAGTTTTGCCAAAAGAACCCACTGGTCATAGCAAACACCCTCTTCCAACAACACAAGAGACACCTCTACACATGGACATCACCAGATGGTCAATACCAAAATCAGATTGATTATATTCTTTGCAGCCCAAGAGGGAGAAGCTCTATGCCATCAACAAAAACAAGACCAGGAGCTGACTGTGGCTGATGAACTCCCTATTGCAAAATTCAGACTTAAATTGAAGAAATAGGGAAAACCACTAGGCCATTCAGGTATGACCTAAATCAAATCCCTTGCAATACACAGTGGAAGTGAGAAATAGATTCAAGGGATTCGATCTGGTAGACAGAGTGCCTGAAGAATTATGGACGGAGGTTTGTAACATTGTACAGGAGGTGGTGATCAAAACCATACACAAGAAAAAGAAATGCAAAACGGCAAAATGGTTATCTGAGGAGGCCTTACAAACAGCTGAGAAAAGAAGAGAAGTGAAAAGTAAAGGAGAAATGGAAAGATGTCCTTATCTGAATGAAGAGTTCCAAAGAATAGCAAGAAGAAATAAGAAAGCTTTCCTCAGTGATCAATGCAAAGAAACAGGAAAACAACAGATTGGGAAAGACTAGAGATCTTTTCAAGAAAATTAGAGATACCAAGGGAACATTTCATGCAAAAATGGGCACAATAAAGGACAGAAACAGTATGGACCTAACAGAAGCAGAAGATATTAAGACGAGGTGTCAAGAATACACATAGGAACTGTACAAAACAAGATCTTCATGACTCAGATAACCATGATGATGTGATCACTCACCTAGAGCCAGACATCCTGGAATGTGAAGTCAAGTAGGCCTTAGAAAGCATCACTATGAACACAGCTAGTGGAGGTGATGGAATTCCAGTTGACCTATTTCAAATCCTGAAAGATGACACTGCGAAAGTGCTGCATTCAATATGCCACCAAATTGGGAAAACTCAGCAGTGGCCACAGGACTGGAAAAGGTCAGTTTTCATTCCAATTCCAAAGAAAGGCAAAGCCAAAGAATGTTCAAACTACCAAACAATTGCACTCATCTCACATGCTAGCAAAGTAATGCTCAAAATTCTCCAAGCTAGGCTTCAACAGTACATGAACTGAGAATTTCCAGATGTTCAAGCTGTATTTAGAAAAGGCAGAGGAACTAGAGATCAAAATGCCAAGATCTACTGGATCATAGAAAAAGCAAGAGAATTCCACAAAAACATCTACTTCTGCTTCATCTACTATGCTAAAGCCTTGACTGTGTGGATCACAACAAACTCTGGAAAATTCTTAAAGAGATGGGAATACCAGACCACGTTACCTGTCAGTTCAGGCACAGAGTGACAAAAGCTAAAGATAGGAAAGGGAAAGGAGGCAGTAAGATCCCCTGGAGGGGGAAATGGCCACTAAGAAGAAAGACTAAAATGGCCAGTAAGAAGAAAGACTGGGGACTTCCTTGGTGGTCCAGTGGTTAAGAATCCACCTTTCAATGTAGGGGATGTGGGTTCAATCACTGGTCAGGGAACTAAGATCCTACATAGAAAGTGAAAGAAAAGAAAGTGAAGTCTCTCAGTCGTATCCGACTTGGCAACCCCATGAACTGTAGCCTACCAGGCTCTTCCATCCATGGAATTTTCCAGGCAAGAGTACTGGACTGGGTTGCCATTTCCTTCGCCAGGGGATCTTCCCGACCCAGGGACTGAAACCAGGTCTCCCACATTGCAGGTAGATGCTTTTTGAGCCACCAGGGAAGCCCAAGATCCTACATACCATGGAGCAACTAAGTCCAGAAGCTGCAAGTACTGAGCCTGCTCACCACAACAAAAGATCCTGCATGACTCAACGAAGACCGTATGTGCCCCAGCTAAAACCTGATGCAGTCAAATAAATAAATAAATATTTTAATAAAGAAAAAGAAAGACTAGACAAGGGTTGGTGGGTGGCAGCATATGAAAGAAAAGAGAAAAGAAAGAGTTGGTAAGAGTCCCAATATTCCCACTCCTGGTGAATCATGCTACCACATGATTCACCTGAAAGAATGAAGGAAGAAGTTAAACAGTCAGCATGGAAGGAAAGATAATTTCTGTTTTGGACAGAAGGTAAAAGAAGCAATGTCCAGACACCCTCATGGAAATGCCCACTAAGCATAGAGACAGGTTAGAAGTTGGGGAAAAGGTCAGAGGAGAAGACAAATCTGAGTCCATTCCGCAGATACCTGTTGCACTATTAGGCGTGTGTGTGTGCTCAGTAGCTAAGTCGTGTCCGGTTTACAACCCTGTGGACTGCAGACAGCCAGGCTCCTCTGTGCATGGGATTTTCCAGGCAAGAATACTGCAGTGAGTGGCCATTTTCCCCTCCAGGGGATCTTTCCAAACCAGGGATCGAACCCGAGTTTCCTGCATCTCTTGCATTGACAGGTGGATTCTTTACCACTGATACACCTGGCAAGCCCCTGAGCTATTAGGTATAAGATCCTGAATTGTCCTTGGTACTAGGTTAACCAGACTCTTCTTGGCTGGAAGCTCATCTGAACTCAGGTAACAGGTTTTCAATATACAGCTTGCTTGTCCCAGAGAGACAGTGAAAAGGGAGGAATCAAAAGGCTGAAGTCAGACAGAGCTTTCGGGGCAGGTAAGTTTAGAGGATGGAGAGCAGCACCAACTGCTGCAAATGGCCAAGGGAAAACAGGGTTGAGTGAAGGTCATGCCTTTGCCAGGATGAGGCTCTAGCCATCTTGGCTAGTTCCTTTTTGGTAATTTGCAGAAGCGGAAAACAGAAAGCAGTGTGTTAAGAAGGAGAGGTGCAGTGAAGGCACAGAGTCAAAGGCATAGGTTTTCCACTCTAGTTATCTAAAGCAGCATCTACTGTTCCAAGATCATTATAGGAAGAAATTCAGCATGATTCACTTCAATTCCTCCTGGAGTTCCAAACCAAGGACGATTTTGAAAAGGGAAACAGGGACTCTAGGATGGTGCACTGAAAGAGCAGTAGAGTTGGCTTTGTCTTTTGCCCAAGAACAAGCAAACCCATCTCTAGGCAGAAAGAATGACATCTTTGAAGAAGACATGTTAATATAAAGACTCCAGGCTTTATGGCAGGAGGAAGACAGAGGAATGATGCATTGGTGGAAGGAACTTTGAAGAAAAGGAAGGCATCTCTCCCTCTGAGACTTGAAGGAAAGAAAAAGATGAGAAAGAAACAGCCTGGTTTGGACATGGAGGGATGCTGAGAGACCTCACAAGTGAAATGGCTAGAGTCTGATGGACTTTAGTGCAGCCTCATTGAAGGGAGTGTAATCAGAATGACAGATGAACAGAGGGACTGCTGGGCAGCCACAGGCAGCTGCACCAGGACTGGCAAAATCAGCACAATTATAGGACTCAGGATAGAAGCTGAGGGGCTACAATGTGTGCATGTTGGGGAGGAGGTCCAGACCCCCAGTCATATTAGGGCTAACACATTTCCCAGCAGCCATAAAGGAGAGCAGTATCTACTGTTCCAAGATCATTACAGGGAAAAACTCAGTCCACCTCATTCCTATTCCTCCCCAATTGCAAAACTGAGGGGTTATTTATATAGCAAGCAGATGCCAACCCATATAAACTGGTCAGTAAAAATAATCACAATTTTACTACATTAAAGTATGTGAAAATAGAGTGTGTAGCTGAACAGAAAATCCATAAAAAGAAGACTCAGATGTGCATACCAAAAGAGCTTCAGTTCCCACACATAAAAGCTTAGCAGCGGTTGTGTAAATTCAGCTAAGTCCAATTTTAAACAAAACCTGAGATGGTAAAGATGAGGGGCTTTGCTCTCACATAGGCAGCTTTTGACTGCACCAACAGAAAACCTAACCAGAAAGGACTTCAACGATAAAGGAAATGAATTATCTCACACAACAGAAAGTTTCAAAGTTGTTTCGGTTATTTCAGTAGCTCTATGAAGTCATCAAGGAACTGAATTCTCCCCCTTTCGTCACTCCTCATCTTCATCTTATTGATGCATTTTCTTCATTTCATTCTCCCTCATGATCTCAGTAAAATAATGACATGAAGACAATGAGATCTCAAAACAGGAAAACTGGGATCACTTTCTCCTGGGCAACTCTTGTGAAGAGCAAAGAAAACTTTCCCCAGAATCCTACACCACAGCAGGCTCCTGCTGATTGGCCAGACTGTGTCACATGACCACTCTTCAACCAATCACTGACAAGCAGATGTTGAGTCTATTAGTTTAATCAAGCAACCCCTGGGCACTGGATATTGAAAAAAATCAAGGTTAGATCAACAAGAAAAAACAGGGGAAATGACTCTTGACAGATAATCAGCATTATCTGTTGTGTTTGCAAGTCAGGGAATCACAATATGACATTCACACATGAGAAGGAAGTTCTGTGCCAGTCAATGGGACTACAAAAGAACTTCAAGGTATCTGACCTACTTACTCAGCTCAAGACTGGCTTCACATATTTAATAAATATTTCTTATGTTTAGACATCTTTAAGCAAGTATTTTAGCAAGGCAGTCTGGTAGAGTAGGATTAGACAGACCTATGTACCAATCCTGGCCCCATGACTTGAATGTACATAAGGGACCTTGCCACACTATTCCAAGGTGGGTTCTTTTTCTTTTAATCTTGTATCCATTGTGGAGATTAATAAACAGAGAATCTCGGTGTGTAGTAAGCAGTATGAAATACAAGGATTGAGATTATCTTCTAAATTATAATCCAAGGATTATAAATGGACTGCCCTGATTTATAATAAAGGCTAATCATTGCTAAAATTATCCTACAGAATTTAACTCGTGAACATAGGTTGATAAGGGAATCAATCCACACTAGCATCATAAGTACAAACCTAAAATATTTTTAGCAAAGGACTGCTGCAAGATATATTTGGTTAAAACTGTAATAACAGAAGAAAATAAGTCCTCATCAGCAGACTAGACATTCTGCTTTCAGATAAAAGTAAGAATTTATTGAAATAAATGGTGCCTTAGCAGAGACATTGCAAATGCTTATTCAGAATAAATAAGGACAGTAAATAAACACAGTATAACTTCCAATTTCTTCCCATCTCCAACATTTCTATAACATTCTTATACTGAACTTCACAAAGTTTCACTTTTAAAAGAATGTTTTATTGAAGTATAGTTTATTTACAATGTTGTGTTAATTTCTTCTGTACACCAAAGTGTTTCAGTTATACATATTATATACATTGTTTTTCATATTCTTTTCCTTTGTGGCTTATCACAGGATATTGAATATAGTTCCCTGTTCTATACAGTAGGACTTTGTTGTTTTTCCATTCTATATATAATAGTTTGCATCTGCTAATCCCAAACTCCCAGTCCATCCCTACATCATCCGCTTCTTCCCCTTGGCAACCACAAGTCTGTTCTCTGTGAGTCTGTTTCACAGATATGTTCATTTGTGTCATATTTTAGATTCCACATAAAAGTGACATCATATGGTTTTTGTGGTTCTATAAAGTCTCACTTTTAAGCCCCTACTACTCATCTCCAACATGTACTGTTTTGGTTGCTCATCTGATAGCTTGCCAGCCCTCATTCTGGTATCTGAAGATGTCAAAATCTGATCCACTTTACCTCTTCCCAGTTTGTACTGAGAACTTAATCTCATCTTTATGCTGGTTGCAATGCACACACCTTTCCACCTGACTGCTGCCTTCCTCCCCTCAGCATATATGATCTTCCTACCCTTTCATGAGAGTTGGACCATAAAGAAGGCTGAGCACCAAAGAATTGATGCTTTCAAACTGTGGTGCTGGAAAAGACTCTTGGGAGTCCCTTGGACAGCAGGGAGATCAAACCAGTCAATCCTAAAGGAAATCAACCCTGAATATTCATTGGAAGGACTGATACTGAAGCTAATGCTCCAATACTTTGGCCCCCTGATTGGAAGAACTGACTCACTGGAAAAGACCCTGAAGTTGGAAAAGACTGAAGGCAGGAGGAGAAGGGGGTGACTGAGGATGAGATGGTTGGATGGCATCACCAGCTCAATGAACATAAGTTTGAGCAAGCCCTGGGAGATGGTGAAGGACAGGGAAGCCTAGTGCACTGCATTCCATGGGGTCCCAAAGAGTGGGACATGACTTAACAACTGAACGACAACTTTTGTGAAGGAAGAGGGTCAGGGTTTCTGCTCAGGGAGCCTTCTGTGGAGATCTAGCCCTCAAGGATCCACATAGTCCTCCTCTGCCTTGTACCATGCTAAGGCTCAACTCAAGTTCATAGTGGGTCATCCCAAGGGGAGCTGGGACATCAAGATGAGAGCTCTTGAATCAGACAACATCTGAGTTCAAATCTTGGATCTGCTGTTTACCAGCTCTGTGACTTTGGGCAAGTTCTGTCTAACTTTTTAAAGGACCTCAGTTTCCTCTTCTTCAAAATAGGGATAATGTCAGATTTCTCTGCCTGGTTTTATTGACTATTGAATAAACTAATGTATGTAAAGGGTTTTTGCATAGTACCTGGAACATGATATGAGTAAAGAATTAATATAATAATTATTGGCTGCTCACAAAACACTTTCTGGGTCTATGTCTTGGCTTACAGGTTTGACTGAAATCCCTATAGATAATGACCACCAGGAAAAACAGATCTCCTCCTCTGCCCAACTCTTCCATCAGGTCCTGTTGGCCCTTCACCACATGGGAGGAGGTTTTGTGTCAACTGAACTTTCCCTTCTGCCACTAACCCACACTAGAATCAAAGATGCCAATTCTGGGACTTCTCTGGTAGTACAATAGATAGGAGTCCATCTGCCAGTGTGAGACTCATGTTCGATCCCAGAGCCCGCCCTGCCACAACTACTGAGCCAGTGTGCCTAGAGCCTGTGCTCCACAACAAGAGCAGCCACCAAGAGAAGCCTGAGCACTGAACCTAGAAAGTAACCTTTGCTCAGTGTAACTAGAAAAAGCCTGTGCGCAGCAATGAAGATCCAGTGCAGACAAATAAATAAATAAAAACGAAGCCAGCCCTGTCCTGGAGACAGGTGTTCCCTTATAGGTTTTGAGGGAAAGTTATAATAAGAGCAGAGCAACATGCTTGCAGAGGGCAGTATTGCCACAGGGGTGCATGAGGGCACACGCCTCTGGAAAGCAGTGGAGAAAGAATGCCAAGAGGTAAGATGGGGGTGAGGTGCTGGGTGGGGGGGAAGAGGAATTATTCCAGCCTGGAGCCATGGGACTTAAAGAGACCCATGCTGAAGACCGCCATTGTCCTGCCATGTCTTCAATCTGATGAAAACATAAATATATTAGGAGAGTGAAGGAGGGGAATTTACCTATCAAGGAATCACTTAACGGTTTGCACATTTTGTTTAGAAATATGGAGAAGCAAAGTGATTCTGGAAGAAATGAGAAAGATTATCTCTGGAGAGAGGCTCTCTGGGGAACTTTGGGAAGAGTTTCATGGGAGACTTACCAGGCTTTTGTACTTCCTAACTTTTGAAACCACATGAATATACTATTTCAGTAAAGTAAAATTTAAATAATAAAAAAAGGAAAAGACCAAATTGATCAGCATATTCTAAGTCAACACTCCTCATGAACTGGTTTTTCACTCAGAGATATTTTCACATTTTATTTAAATATGGACATCAAGATCATGACTAGTTAAAGAGCAGACAGAGTGAAGTGGTATCATTTCAGAGGTGTTGCAAGCAGCTCCATCAGCATCAACACTCCCTCCAGCTTCCCCATTACAGTCTCACAGACCTGGATCCCCAGCAGTCCTCTTCTAAAATCCTGCTCCAGAAAAGCCAAGTGGTGTTCATGGCCACCACTCAGTGTTTGTGGCTCCAGAGTCAAAACCCAGTTCTGGGAGGCCCCAGAACTCCCCTTACTGATCCCTACTAAGTCAACCCTTCCTTCAAATCCTGAGCACACACATATTTGTATGATATATTTCCACTGGGGCTTAAATATAATCTAGCTCCTCAAGTCCTTTATTGGCACCTTGATAATTAATGAGTGTTTCAGCTCACAGAAGCTGTTAGAAGTTAATAGGACACGGTTTGGGAAGGAGAATGATGGGGGTCAGGACAATGTTAACAAAACTAGAAGGGGGGAAAACTTCCCTGGTGGTTCACTGGTTAAGAATTCGCCTTGCAATGCAATGCAAGGGTTCAATCCCTGGTTGAGGAACTAAGATCCCACATGCCATTGAGAAGCTAAACTCATACAACTGCTGAAGCCCATGAGCTGCAACTAAGACCTAATGCAGCCCAATAAATAAATATTTTTTTTAAAAAAACTGTTAAAAGTGCAAGAGCCAGCTTCAGCAGGGCCAACTATACACTGACAGAGTGAAGTGGTAGAATTTAAAACAAAATGAGGTTCTTGGCACAGTTAAGACCAGAGCTAGCTGTGATTCTGTCCAGAAGAAACAGCATCAGTGAAAGTAACTTAGAGGTATGGTATGTTACTGTCTACAAAGCTCTTCCCACTCTGTTGTCCAGTTAAAGCACATGAGAGTGTCGGGGGAGTGTGTAATTTCCTTGGTCCTGTCTTGTTGCAGCAAAGATTTGAAACGGAAGACCAGTGTTACAGCTCTGTTACAGCTCAGTTTTATTCGGCAAGCAAAGAAAAGTACACCCTCGAGGTGTAAGGGCGGGCTGATCCCAAAGGAGAGGCCTCAATCATCCTTGGCTTCCTCCTTTTATTTGTCTCCTCCCCTGCTGAGCCTGCCCTATGCAAATTGGGCTAACCAAGAAGTGGGTGTGTTTATTTCACCTGAAGTTTTCACTCCGGTCCACGGGTTTTCTTTTCTTTTCTTTTCTTTTTTTAACGGGTTTTCTTTTGTTATGCTTTCGCAGGCTTTCCCCTTTCTTTGTCTTTAAGCCACGGCCATTTTGGACTCCTTTTTCCTACTCTTAACTACCTAACAAGAGGAAGCCTCTGGGACAGTCCCTTGTGATTGCTTCTTTTGATATTCACACATAGTAGAGTTGTCTCCCACAGTGGACCAAGTCTCTGTCTTGGTCCTTCTCAGATCATTTGCACAAAGGAATCAAGCTACCATCCATTCTGTGAGCTGTCTTTAGGGAGAGGCTCATGTGACGAGAAACTGAGGCCTGCCAACAGCCACACAAATGAGCCTGGAAGCAGATCCAACTCAGTTGAGCGTTCAGATGACTGCAGCCCTCACAACATCTTGATCACACTCTCATATAAGACTTTGGGTCAGAGCCACCCAACTAAGCTGCTCCTGAATTCTCTACCCTCAGAAAGGCGATGAGATAATAAAAGTTTGCTGTTTTAAGCCACTAACTTTTGGAGTAATTTGTTACACTGAAGCCAAGAGAAGTCAAGTGATTTGCCCAAGTTCTCATAGTAATTAGAAGCGCTAGGTCTTAAATTCCATTTTTAGAGCTCTTTCTACACAACCATCAACTTGCTCCACAAGTATTTCAATGACTTTATTATTAAATAAAATATTAAGGGTTGCTGGTCTTCAGAACATGTAAAAATGATGCTTTAAAGAAACAAAAGGTACATGAAAATAAAAGTGCTTAATGTAGTCCCTTCTGCAACTGCCGAGTGCCCTAATATTCCCTGCTATTTATGTTGGGAACAGAGGCAGGTACCATAAAAAGAGGAAGTGTTATTCTGATCCTCAGTTGGGGCTTGTTGCCAGAGTTTGGTCTTATCCTCTGCAGTGTATAATTTGTGATAAAATTGGCAAGAGAATGTATGCTCCAATAACTTGGCCGATTGCATTAGGCAAATACAGAGCCTTAAAGAGCATTATTTATGATAAGAGCTGACCAAGGATTTTTACATTAAAAGAATGGGATTCGGGGAGCCCTAATGCATGTGAAACACCTGAACACAATAAAACCCAAAGGAGAAGCAAACAATGCTGGCATTCTTTTGGCTTTTATTCTTAGAAATAAAATGTGTCTTTTCTGTTCTTCATAGTCAGTGGGATTTTTTTTTTAAATCCTAAGAAACCTCACTTGCTCATACACTCCTATATTTCTCAGGCTCGGAGATTCAAGATACCTATATGTGGACTCAGTGTCTCCAGAAAGGGTCAACTCAGAGTACTAAGGCTCTCCACAGGAAAAGAGAAGAACTTTACTTGGTGGGAAGTGGAAGAGTAAGTCAGGGAATCCGTCAGGCCAATAATATTTACAGAACATCAGTGGACATGTTTCCTGAATCATGAATGACTATGACCATCCCTTGGTTTATTCTTTGGCTTCCAGTGGGGAAAGGAGAGAGAAAAGGAGTCCAAAGTAATCAGCAAGGTGGCATTATTCTTTAAGAGCTGGTCAAGCAGCTGACTCCAGGGCCAAGAAAGTTCTGTCCATTTATGAAATTTCAGGCCTATAATTGGCGGTGCAATTCGTCCATAAGCAGAGTGTCAGATAAAGAATAATTTGTGTGTGTGGTTGCTGGAATTGTTTTGAATCATTCTGATGGCTCTCATTCCAATGACTTATCAGTACACTTAAAATAAAACCCAAACTCCTTGTGGAATCTACAAAGGCCTGGGGGGTCTGGATTCTGCCAACCTCATACAGCCTTTTCCCTATACTCTTCCCAGAATCGTGGCCAGGTTTCAGCCATACTGGCTCCTTAAATCCTTTGGGTAACCTCAGTTAAGTCTCTCTCCCAGGCAGTGGTATTTCCTGCTTCTCCTACTTTACTTGCCCCTTTCCCTCTGGTTCCTTCCTTCAGGTCTCTGGGCACCTAGTGTAAAGGAGACCACCCTTCTTCCCTTGGCCAGTGTCTCATCACCCTGATTCACTGTTGGCCACTTATCACTATCAGAAATCAACTCCATATTTATTTAATGATAAAATAATATAATCTGATGATTTATTGGGCATATTCACATGCCAACCACTGTTCTAAGGATTTTCCTCATAATAACTCAATTAATCCTGATAACAATCCATTATCGTTTTCACCGCATCATTGCGGTGAGGAAACCAGGACACAGACAGGTTAAGTACTTTGCCTGAAGTGATACAACTAGTTGGTGACGGAGAGAATCACTCCGGGGTTTGTTTCTTGGTTTATGTCTGTTCTCCCATTGGGCTGTAAGCACCAGGGGAGAAGGGCGTTTGCAGGTTTTGTTCACTGCTGTATCCCAGAATGTAGCATAGTGCCTGACACATAGTACGTCATTCTTTAATGAATGAATAAGATTTCACAGACCTACCCCTACTCCCAACCTACCCCTACTCTCAACCCTTGCTCTTTCTGGGAGGTGTGTGCAGATGATATACAATCCTCTATTAACTTTCATCAAGTCGGTGAATCAAGTGATTTCTGCTCCCAACAGACTCCAGGTACTCAAATTACGGCAGTTCGAAGTATCAAAAATTCTCCTTACCTGGGAACACTCGGAGTTTGAGATAGAAGTGTCCTCCGCGTACCCACGCATGCTCTGCCCGCTCGGGGTCAAACCGGCTGTTGCAGGCTCTGCAAGCGTCAGTCCTGAGACTCGGTTTTGTTTGGTTTCAAAAGGATTCTTGGTGGAAGCCACGCCCTCCTTACCATTTTGGCTTGAGAGACGCTTAGAATTTTACAAAATTTCAAGACCCATGGGGGCTGGGGTGGGTTCTGGAGAGAAGACTCTAGGGCAGTAACCAAGAAATGTTTTAATAAGGTATTTTAGGGCGCTCTCTGAGAGATGGGATTTATATCTCGGAATTTGAAAATACACAGAAAAGGGGGGAAGGAGGGAGGTAAAAGCGGGGTGGGGGGGGCAAATATTTTGTAAAATTTGTAATAAGAAAAAGTAAAAGTTTATGATTTAAACAAAAAGTGTATTATTTCTCAAGATTGATTTTTTTTCATCTGCAGTCAACTCTGGGGAGTGGGGCAGATTAGCTTTCCGGTAGCTGAACACCTCGAGCATGCCTTGCGCTCACACTCCCTGCAGCAACCTGGAGCCCAGGCTACGAAAAGGCTCCCCGAAACCGGCACCTGGAGCTTCCCTCGGTCCCTTTTGGGAATCCCAGAGGGGCCGCAGTGAGCCAGCAGGGCCGGGGGTCCCGCAACACCTCGGCGGTCCAGACGCGGGGCTTCTAAGCTGGCCTCTTTGAAAACCTGCCGGGCGAGAGTCGTGTGACAAGTTCTCCTCTTCTCTTTCACTCCCCGTACCATCTTCTCCAAGCCAGAGTCTGCACATCGTCCTCTCCCCGTTGGGCTGTAGCTCAGTCCGGGAGGCCTAGGAGGGGAAAACTTCTGTCTACTGGAGAGGAGGGGTTGGGGGCTAGCAGGTGGGCAGAACACTGAGGCCAAGCAGGTGGGTCTAGGCTTGTGGGTCGTGACTTTCATGCTAGGTCTACTAGACTGCATTTGGAGTCCTGTCCCCTCAGCTCCAAGGCACGGAGATGCCTGTTAGAAAAGTTTAAGGCTGAACAGAAAGAAATTCTCCAGTGACTTCTTTGCGTTGGGCTGTGTGTGCACCCTGGACACTCAAAGATGAGTAACACGAAGCCACTACCTTCGACAAACTCGAAGTCTGATGGACTGCACGGGCTGTGACAGGGTTCCATATGAGGCTGAGAAAGAGGCCATGAGGTGGAGAAGGTGTAAGAGGGGGAACGTAAAAAGGGGTTTTAGCCCAGGTCGGGAATCAAAGAAGGCTCCCTAGAGGAGGTGAAACCTTGTAGGAGACCCGAGATACGCAAAGGAGTTAGGCAAAAAACCAGGTGGAACGCTCCCTAGAAAGGCACAGAGCCAAAGATAGGAAGGCTTTTTTTGAACCTTGCTGGGGAGCCAGGGGAGAGGGGACAGGGCAAGAAGTGGATGTGGATTGGGTTTTGACTGCTGAAGGCTCTCCTTCCCTTCACGTGAATGACAACGGTTCTCAGAGCGAATCCATGTTGCTCTGTGATCCAGACAACAGGCTTAGGCTGGCACGCGGCGTGCCTTGAGTAACTGCGCTGCGCAAAGAAGCGCGTACTGAGGACGTGCACACGGAGGACGTGCGCGCGGATTCTCTAGGCAAAGAAGCAAGCAGAAAAGGCACCTCCCCGGGAAGTCTTCAGCCCTGGAGTGGCGTTCGACCTTCTGCACGAACTCCAGAACGCGGATTAAGCAGGAGGCGCGTTTAGGTGACCTCTGTCCCAAGACCTGTTCTGGTGGTGACCAAAATTGCTGGTTCTCCCAGGGGCCACTTCTCCAGGACGTCTAACCCGGGATCTAAGCCTAGCAGGGAGGCAGAGCTCAGAGAGTTTACAAAGCAGTCAAGAAGGTAAAGGCATAGGCTGAGACAGCATCAGGCCAGGCCGGGGGATCTGGGGAACTCTTTCTCCAGGCCCAAAGCTAAGAAGTCTTGAATAAACCGGTGGCCAGCCAGCACTATGCAAGGACTGTACGAGGCAGCGTTGTCCGCCTAGGAGACGCCGAGATGCCGAGTGGGGATCGTGCGCTCCTCGATCCTGAGTTCCCTAGCAGCGCGAAGTTCAAGTCTCAAGGCCAAGATGAGTTGCAGGATGCTGTCTCCTGCCAGTCAGTGCAGCGTGACCCAGACAGCCTGGGGCTTCGAATTCTGGGTGGTCAGTGGCGCCCTGCCCACAATTGCCAGCCTGCCAGTGCACGCCCTTTGTAATAATCCGCTGCAGACTTCGGATTTCGAGCTGAGCTCTGAGCGCAAGATGTTTAAAGAGCAACGCGGACAAGAGGAGTAGGTGGAGATATGAGGACTGAAGGAGAGGGCGCACCTGCCCCGAGTTGCCTCGGAGCAAAAGGACTGAGTTGGCCTGGAGGCTGGAAAGAGAGAAAGGGTCTACGACCCGGTGCCAGATCCCCTCCTTCAACAGTTTTCAAGGTGTTGGTGTGCATTAACAGAAACCCCTGAGGGTTCCGGAGTGAGATTTGGAGGGAATCGCTGGACTCTGTACCTCTCTGCAGATGTGAACGTTTCTGTTATCCTTTGCCAAGCCGTCGTGATCGTCCAGTGGGACTCAAATGGCCTGGGCCCTGGACTTCGGATCCCTGGCGGACTCAGCACAGCGGTCAGTCCGCAGGCTGATCCAATCTGAGTTGGAGTTGTCTGTCCCTCTTGGAAGCCCTCCGGGAACTGGGCTGGAAAGGGCTTCTACTTGCTGGTACCTCAAGCTAAATGAAACCTCTTGAAGAGAAAACAGGGGTAGAGGGCAGGGTGAACGCCAGGGCTGGGGCTAAGAGAAGTGTGAAGAATGTGCATCTGCTCGCGAGCCCACGCGGAGGTGGCGCTCCGGGCGCGAGGTATACAAGAGAAGCCAGGTCTCAAGCCAGAGCCTAAGTGAATCAAGAGCAGGCTTGAGAATCAGTCCTCCAGTGCAGTTTATTCGTATGGCAGGTTTCGATGGCTACAGTAGTCTAGTCGAGGGTCCCGCGTTTGGCTTAAGCATTATCTAATCCTCAGACGTGGGGTGGAAAAAAAAAACAAGGTTTCAAATTCTGCACATTGGCCATCACCGCTTCCCACTGGAGTCACTTTTGGCAAATCGCGTAGCCTTCTCAAACTCAGTTTCCTAATCTGTAAAATGGGCATAGCGTCCATCTCTCCGAAGAGCGCGCCGAGGATGAAAAGGGCCCACATCTTTCTAATCGTAGAAGGAGAAGCAAAGACTTCGCCTCAAACTTGACAAACTACAATTCTAAAGAAAGAACCTCTCTCTTCCTGCCTCGTTCTATGCTTACCTCCCCCACCCCCAACCGGCCTAAGCCCGCGGAGCCACGCGCCTTTCTGGTCGGTCCTCCCGAGAGAGGCTGGTGCAAAAGCCAATAAGCCTGGAACACACGCAGGTCCTGCTGGGCCTGGGACAATGGTTTCCATTTAATAAATATTTCCCCCAAGGGCATTTCAAATCGGGCAGGCAATTATTCAAAGGAAACAGGCGCGCAGTTTGGCTCCGCGGGTTATTTCGTCCTCTTTACCCGAGGAATGCTCATCTGACGCAAGAAACGAGTCTCCCTTTTCCCTGGATGGGAAGAGGCGCCCCGGGACAAACCGACCCTGGGTGTGGATACAGCCTGAGACTCCGCTCTAAGGTCTCTGCTGAAACGGCAGAGGGGAAAATCACTCGCCCGCCGCGCTGGCCGACCTTCAGATTGCACTTCCCTAGGTTTGGACAGATGTGGAGGGAAAGTTGGAGGTTTAAATACACTAAACAATAATAACATAAATAGGAATCATGATGGAAATCCTATCCCTCGCCCCCTCCACGAAAGTGAAGAGCGGATCGCGGTGGTGCTCTTCGAGGCTCACCAACCAAGGTTTGAAAATTGTGCCGCCGGAGGCAAGGCCTTAGGGCATCGGCGTGGAACACACGGCTGAGCTCGCCCGGGTGCCGAATCCCGGGGCAGGGTGGAGGCGGAGCCGTGCCGGCGTCCAGTGAGAACGCCGCCAAAGGACCGCCCAGGGCACTGCTCGAAAAGTTTATTTCGCTTTTTAACCTGAGTTTGATATATTCTTTTTCGCTTCCAAGGATCTTTGACGGGGCAGGGGCGGGGGGAGTGCTGTCCTTGCATTTCGTGGCAAGGCTGTCCTATTTATCAACACGCGCTCTCAGCTTGCTCCCTCTGCTGTCCCCTCCCCGGGTCTTTGTATTCGAAGCCCTATTTCTCCTTTGCACAACTGGGAAAGGAAATGGGCACGAAGAGTTTTATTTGTTGACACTGCCAGAAACAAGGTGGAATCCAAATCCGGCGTCCTGAGTCGGCCGCTGGGTTCTCTGGCTCTCCGGGTCTCTCGCTCACACCTCTCCCCGCCCCCAGCAGTCACGCTCCCTCTTTCCTAGGCGGGCGCGCTAGCAGGTGCGCCCCCTCGCCTTCTCTGCTGCTGATTGGCGCCCAGGTTGGGGAGTCGCCGCCCCGCGCTTATGTCAGAGTGCGTGCCGTCCGGGCCCACCTCGCCTTTGAACTTCGCCGCTTTTGGCTCGCGTTCACCAGCCTCCCCGCATTCTCAGCCAGGTGCTGCGCTAGGCGAGGCAGCTCCGGGAAAGCCACGGGCGGGGGGGAGGGAAGCCACGGCCGTAGACACAGGAGAGAAGAGGACCCAAGAAGGCGAAGGTGGAGAGGGAGAGAAGGAGGAGCTTCTTGCCCTCTCCAGCAAATTACCTGGCCACTTAATCCCAGAGACTCCCGTACTTGGGCCCCAGCCTCTGGCACCGAGAGCCCCCCAGCCGGCCATCCTCTCCTTCCCCCGTCCTTCCTGCCCCCGCTCGTCCCCCGGGGCCTGCCTGGGTGCCGAGACTGGCATGATCAGCTGAACTTTGTGGGGTTAGCGCTTCTCTCTGGCTTCCTCTCTGCGTTGCGGAGGCGAGGGGAGCGCAGACCCCCGGCTCAGGACGGACAGACAGGCAGACCGACCACCGCGTCCAGGCTCGCCTGCCGAGCCACTGCACTCCCCACCCCAACCCGCCTAGCCTCCGGGACCATGTCCAAACCTTCAGACCACATCAAGCGACCCATGAATGCCTTCATGGTATGGTCCCGAGGCCAGCGGCGCAAGATGGCCCAGGAAAACCCCAAGATGCACAACTCAGAGATCAGCAAACGCCTAGGCGCCGAGTGGAAGCTTCTGTCCGAGGCAGAGAAGCGGCCGTACATCGATGAAGCCAAGAGGCTACGCGCCCAGCACATGAAGGAGCACCCTGACTACAAGTACCGGCCGCGGCGCAAGCCCAAGAACCTGCTGAAGAAGGACAGGTATGTCTTCCCCCTGCCCTACCTGGGCGACACGGACCCGCTCAAGGCGGCCGGCCTGCCCGTGGGGGCCTCCGACGGCCTCCTGAGCGCGCCCGAGAAAGCCCGGGCCTTCTTGCCGCCCGCCTCGGCGCCCTACTCCCTGCTGGACCCCGCGCAGTTTAGCTCGAGCGCCATCCAGAAGATGGGTGAAGTGCCCCACACCTTGGCCACCGGCGCGCTGCCCTACGCGTCCACCCTGGGCTACCAGAACGGCGCTTTCGGCAGCCTCAGCTGCCCCAGCCAGCACACGCACACGCACCCGTCCCCCACCAATCCGGGCTACGTGGTGCCCTGTAACTGTACCGCCTGGTCTGCCTCCACCCTGCAGCCCCCCGTCGCCTACATCCTCTTCCCGGGCATGACCAAGACTGGCATAGACCCCTATTCGTCAGCCCACGCCACGGCCATGTAACCCCAATCCCGGCCTGCCAGACCTGGAGGGCGGCCTGGAAGCGGGGTCTGCACCCTGTTCTCTGCGCCTAGCCGGGGCCTGCAGATGCCTCCTACCCTACCCCAGACTCTGCCTCTCTCTCTTGCACGGGAATGGTAGGGGCGTCCCGCCGGACCCAAGGCGCAGACAGGTGCCAGAAACTTGTGAACGGTTATGACAGCTATACAGCTGCCCCTACCGCGAAAGTCCCCAAACGAACCTCCGACTGTGCCCTCTTTGGACAAAAAAAAAGTAGGCAGTTTTGCTTTATTTATGTCCCCTTCTCTTTACTCTGATGGGCTTTGGACTCCAGAACTCCCAGATCCTGGTATTATATCTAGAATATGCATATTTTTTTTCTTTTGCACCCTGAAGAAATAGCTGTCTCTTGTGTTTTGCCATCAGACACAACTAGGTGCCATTTGCTCTTCATGTGTGGGGGGAAAGGCTTAAAAGTTTAAAACCACAGAAAGGAAAACATTTCTATTCAAAATCATGCTATGACAGTGTTTGCTTCTTTAAAAGGTAAAACAAAAGGACCCACATGGTTATTTACTTTGTATTAAAGCAGTGCTCCTAGAGACCTAAGTTTACTTTTAGACAGAATGTCAGGTTATAAAGTCAGGAAGTAGAAAGTGAACAAAAATTAAAAAAAAATAAAAACATCTTCAATGGTCATAAATGTTTTGACAATGTCTTGGAAATGTACCTAGAAGGATTTCACCTCCTTACTCTGTTCATTTGTTGAACAAAGATGTTTTGAATAAAGACAATCTGTCATTGCAAAAAAGTAATCTTTGATGTGCATAAAATCTGAAGTGGAGAGGCAAGGTCTGGGGAGCTGGGTGGCTAGGAGGCAGAGTGTACACAGAGCGACTCCAGCAGTGGCGCTGGCAGCTGGCCTGCATGGGCTGAGCTTGGTGGCCCTTGGGGTCGGGTGCCTAGGGGCCCAGAGTCTAGGGTTTGTCCCTATCATGCCCTCTGGATCCACTTTTTGCCTTTAGAGGCTGGACAAAGTTATCTGTTCCTGGGACTTCACTCCTTCCTTGCATTTTTCACAAAGTGGTCAGACCGCTTGAAGGAGCAAATGAACTAAGACAAAGGCCAACCTAGACTTCTGAAATTTGAGTGCATTTTCTTCTTTTAAACCAACTCCAAAGGAATGGAGAAAAGTACCAAGTCTAGAGGGAACCAGTTGCCCACAGAGCTCCATGTCCTGCTGTGGGTGTTTAAGTTCAATGCCAGGGAAAGAGAAGTGGAATGGTTTTTTGGTTATTTGTTTGTTTGTTTTAAATAGGTTGTCTGAAAATGCTGTTTCTAGGTCTTCTGGGGGTTGGGGGTTTGATACTGGTTTCTGTGTTTTATAAAAGTCTAAGAAACATTGAAAAACATGTGGTAGTTTCCCACTCTTGACTGTGGGAGACTTTTTGCTAAGACCCTGCAGATGTAAAGGGAAAAGACAGGCGATAGTGACACAGCTCCCACATGGAATTTTTTTAAACATCATAAAAATTAAATAACTCATAGCCCTTTGTGTTTATTAAGGAAGGGAAATGGCCTTTTTCTTATCCCTGGTGGGTGAATGTTAGCTTGAAGATTACTCTGGTTTTCACAGGGAGAAAGGACCGTCTGATTCCTTCCAGAACTACTCTTTGGAACTTGTTCTCAAAATCGAAGGGTGCCCCCCTAATCCTTGTCTCCCCCCAGTCTCATCCCCACAGCCGAGCTCACCAGTATTTTTGAGGTCGGTTGCTTTTCTCACTGGCTTTGATAAGGTGCGGGGTCGAAGCGGGGCGGGGCGAATCGGGGAGCAGCCTAGCGGCTGGGCTGCTTTCTGCTGCTGTTGAGGGATTTGTGCCCTGCCTCGGTTGTTTCCAAAGAGTCGGTGGCTGCAAGTGCACTGAAACGTTGTCAACAGACACCAAAGCCTAAAACCACGGATTAGCATATTGTCCTCAAAACAATTAGAAGTGTTTGAGGTGTTATTTGGAGCCTATTCATCTGAGCCCCTTTGTCAAAGGGGGATTTTCATTACTGAAAAAAAAAAAAAAAGTTAGCAGTTGTCCATCTGGCTGAGCTGAATAGCAAAGTGATCCGTGTTGTATATGCTTTTCTCATTAAGAGCTCTTTTGAGACCGATGTTAGAATTAAATGGTATAACACAATTAACATACACGGGCGCTGAATAGGAAGGGACGCCTATAAATAATAGATAGATAAATAAATGAGCGATCAGGCGTAGGTAAACAAAGGCGGACTGGGGGACGGGGCGGGGGCGGGGAGCGGGGGGAGGCCGGGCGGGCTGCGCCACGCTTACTTAGCATCACAAAACCCTCTTACAAATCGAGACAATTAGGAAGTGACTTGCCTCTGGTGGCCGTCGGGTCTGGGGGCTCCGGGCGCTTAGGGAAAGCCCCTCCTCCCGCCCCCTAGGAAGCCCTGGAGGCCCAGGGCGGAGGCTTCGCGGTTTCGCTATGATATAACCTCAACTGACAGTCCTGTCAACCGCTCTGATCTCCCTCATAGCTCAGTGTCCCTTAACATCTTCTAAGATGGAGCTTACAGGGGTCTGGGTGTCTCCCCGCAGAGCCCGGCGCACCAACACCCCGGGTCCACAGAGAACCCCAGGCCGAGGAGGAACCCGGCGCACCGCACCGCCGGCCGGCCCAGCCGAGTTCCAGGCGGGGTTAGGCTGGGAAGGGGCACCAGGTGGGTCCGAGTGTGGAGGGCTTCAGGCGGCGGCAGTTGGAAAACTGAAACCCGTGTTCCCGACTGAGCCGGCCCTGGGGACTCGGAAGGGAGCTCCAGGAAACTGGGTGCGCCGTGGCTCCGAGGCGCCGGTGCGCCGGCTGCTGGGTCGCCGAGGCTTCTTTCCAGCCAGCAGGGAGCAGGGGGCCCAGCGCAGGTCCTGGGACCTAAAGCCGCAGACCTAGCTCCGGCCGTTTCTGCCGATCACACCTCCTCTCTATTCCGGGCTGTTGGATATACGCAGCTGTCTGCGCTCCTGGGGTCTGGTCCCAGCAGGGACCTGCCTGAGCTCTGCCTCCCGCGCCCCGCGGGCCGCCGAGCCTCTACCGAGGTGCGCGGCCGGGACTCGCCCCAACAAACCGCCCAAATCCTCCCCGTCAAGCCGTTGACGGGCCGATTACTGACTTTGAAGTCAGACGCAGACAAAAAGAAATCCCCTGGGGGTGGCGGCGGGGGGGGGGGGGGAGCAGTCCCTGTCAAACCTGTTTGCTCACAACTGTCTCTTTCTTTAAAGAAAATCATTAAAGCAAACCTGTAGGGAGAGCAGTGCCCCGCCCGCCGGAGTCGAGAAGAGCCGCTTCTCCCGAGCGCGCGACGCGCAAGGAGCCACCAGGAGTTCTTTCGGGCAGACTGCTCGGTCGGGAGAATGAGCGCTCCCTCTGCGCGCCGGGCGCCCGAGACTCTGCAGGAGGCCACTCCGTCGACCCCTGTGAGCTTGGCGCGCGTCCCACGGCCCGAGAGCCCGGGACTTCTGCCCACCACCCGGGCCTCCTTCGGGCAGGTTCTGCAGGGCAGATCCGGGCCTCTTGCCTGCGGGTGCGATTGCTTCCAGGGAACAACCACAACAAAAATTGACCCAATAGAAGCTGCGCTTGCCCGTGCCTTTCCTCAACTGGGCTTTTGCTAGGAGCGCGGAAACCTGGCCAACAGACCTGTCGCTCGGGATGTCAGCGGGCGGCGCTGGCCCGGCAGAGGCAGAGTTGTTTGGCTGTTAGGTTTTCTTTTTTAAACCTTGGCAGCCGTTTTGTTCAAGGACACACTGGCCACATTCTTCTGGGAGATGCAGGATGGTTGGATCCCCTCCGCCCCTGGCTTCTCCTGGAGACCCTTTGCAGCTTTTCTTGTTTTGGATCCTACTCCAAACACCTTCCCCAGTTTTGGATCCTACTCCAAACACCTTTGATACCCTTCCAGTTTCTTTTTTAATATCAATTTCCTTAGAACTGCTAACTTCATTGATGGGAAAGATCGGCTACTTAAGAGTAAGACGTACTGAGGTGGTAGTGGCTGGGTTCTGAGACCCCTTAATATTTGCATTTTAAAATACGATCTAGGTAACCTCCGGGAATCCCTCCAGTCATCTAAAACGGGATGATATTTCAAACAGGGTAGGGCCTAGAGGACTTTCATTATATCACAACATCCAGAGAACCCACTCTAGCGTGGGCAGCTTCTTTGGAGAGATCCCAGACTGCCAAGGCCCGGGAAACGTGGAGAGCGGTGGCACCAGGATTGCCCTGGAGGACTCGTGTTTTTTTTTTTTTTTGTTGTTGTTTTTTTCGGCTCCTCCTCAGCTCAGGCCTTGCCACCATTGTTCAAGCGGACAATGAATTTCAAGTCATTTGAATTTGAATATCCGGTAACTCACAAGATTGCTGTTAAGAACTCTCATCTCTTTACTGAGCTCACTGTACCTGTGTTTAAGTGTTAAAAGAGGAAGACAGAGGCAGAAGGGGCCCATTAGATTTGGGTTCAGGAGACGCTGGGGCCGGTGCTTCGTGCCTCCGCCGAGGGGCGCGCGCTCCTAGGCTGTGGCCCTGCCCTGGCCTCGGAGACCTCGCAGACCCAGGTGCACTGCTTGGGCTGATTTCTTTCTTGGCGCTATGGAATGAGACTTATCCTGGAGCCAGAAACGCTAGCGCAGGGCCGCCGCAAAGTAATGAAGAAACAACATTAAGTTGGGGGAGGGTGTGCGCCGCTAGAAATCCTGGGGCGTCCACACCACAGACCGCAACCCGAGACTTGCGGTCGCCTTGCCTGAATCTCGGCTCTGTGCGCGCCTGGGGCCGGCAGCTTGGTAGTGTCCGCCGTGGCACTGGGAGGGGACTGAAGGAGAGAAGAGGGAGCTTCGACACTTCCTTCTCGTCCAGCCCCCTGATCTGCGTCCAGCTGAGCGTCACTCGTGAACTCCTCGCCTGTCCCTGGGGCCCGGGTGTGACTTGTGCTCTCGGAAAGCGGGAAGAGCCCCAAGCCCAGGACGTTCTTGGGCAGCCTCCCTAGATTCTCCGCCCTCTTTGCTCACATCTCTGCTCTAGGCATCCTCTCTGACCCCCAAAGGCCCCAAGAATTTGGTACGAGTTGGAAAAGGGAGCAGGTGCCTAGGCCGGATAGAGACCGAAAGAAGTCCACGAGCTTCCTCTTTGCTGCCAAGTGGAGGAGTTGCGCTACTCTGGCAGCCGGTGGCCGTTTCCAAACTTTTTTACTCTTGGGCTGGGAGAAGCAATGCATTCGGGATCCCCGCCTTCGAGGCAGGCACTGAAGGGACTTCGGAAAACTCTGCCGGCCTGCAGGGTTCCACTCGGCCTGGAACTGGGAGGAGACCCCACGGACGCGTGCTGGACGATCCACCGCACATGAGTGCGGGTCCTCCTTGCACCTCCAGGCCTTTGCGCCATTCGCCGCTCCCTGCCTCTCCAGGGTGTTTCAGGGTCCGGCCGCACCTCGGAGCCCGGAGGCTCTGCGGGCGCTAATAGGCGGTGAGGAGGGGAGGTGGGTGGGAGGCGCGTGCCGGGTGCGGCGGGAGAGCTGGAGCGGCGCACCCTCCTAGCTGGCAGAGGGCGGAGATCCCGGAGTCCCGAGTGCCGCTTAGCTGCTCCCGACTTCCTGCAGCCGGGCCAAGCCCCCGCGGGCTCTCCGGGCGCCCCGCCCGGGGACCGAGGGAGGAGGGAGAGGAGAGGGAGGGAGCCGGCGGCCGAGGCGCACGCCTCCAGTCCGCGTTAGCCCGGCACCCCCCGTGGCGCGGCGAGTCAATGGGATTTGCACACTCGAGGTGTAACAGCATTACTGCATTAATTACCATTTCCATTTCACGTCCAGATTGTTTACTTATCTGCGGGAAACATATGTCGGGAGAAGTTCACATTCCGGATTCTGCTCCGCTGCCCAAGGTGCAATTCCGGGGAGGCGGCGAGGGGGAGGGGAGGGCTTCAGATTTTTTATTACACCCTCTAGCCTTATCTGCCGCTGTAAATTATGAGGATCCTCCATTGAGCATATGGAGATTATATACTTTTTTGAATATCGTTTCCCAAAGCCTGCAGATTTTCACTTTGAAATGAAACAATCCTCCGCCTGCTCCCTCGGGGCCTGGAGCCTGCTGCGCTCGTCTGCGCGACCCAGGGGACCCTTTTTGCTGGGCCAGGCTCGCACCCATGTCCCTAGTGCCGCGGCCAGCGCCCAGTGGAGCCCTGTTTCCAGAATCTGAAATAATTTCACTAGGAAAACCTAGTCGTACGAGGTGTTCGAGGACCCACGCGGCGCTCTGCTCGGTTTTCTGCACCTCAACCCCGGACTTCTGCGTAGTTTGCAGCTTTTTCATTTCGGATACCCGCGTAGACGCGAGCTCACTTCTGCCCTCTTCCTACGCTGGGCGGCTCCAACCCCGAGGCGAGGGTCGAGTTGTCCACGCCCGCCCACTGCCGCCTCTCTTGCGCTCGAGCATTTCAAAGGTTCCCCAGGGCTTTGGTCTTGGGACAACCCCGGCTTGAGACCGCTTCTTGCAAACCCCGAACGGAAATCCTGCGAGGAAGGCAACTGCTTCCCATTCCCGGGAGAAGCAGGACCTACCAGAGCAGCGCAACCGAATCCCATCTTTCTTATCTCCCCGAGACTCCTTTCAGGCTGAGATCAGAGAGGGAGGGAAAAGGAAGAGAGAATCATTGTTCTTCTTTTTTTTTAATTTAATATACCAAGCCACCCGTTCAGGTCATTTATATGCTTAATTTAGTGATAAAAGTCAATAAGCACAATCACAGGACTCTCCCCTCTTTCAGTTTCTTTTGACCATATTTTTTTTCACAGTAATTGGAAAACCAGTAAAACATATATGCCACTGATTTCCACCCCCTTCCTTGTTCAATGCTTTGTCTGCAATGCAATTATAAGAAATGTGCTTTTGTAATTTGTTTGGGTTTTTTTTTTTTTAGAACATAAGGGGGAAAAGATACCTTCTATGCGATTATTTTTTATCTTGTTTGGGTTCGATTTGCAGAATTACACACACCCTGTTTATAGACACCCACTCTCAAAAACAAAATCAGAAATTTCCTTGATTTTTATGATTCTAAATATCCCTTGGGAAGCCTAGTGTGATGTTATAGCAGAAACAATTAAATGGACCAAAGTAATGCAATTAAGAAGGAGAAAAAATAAGCCGGTAGAATGTGGAAATAAACAGATTCTTTTCCACTAAGTATTGTTTTGGGATTTCTAATTTTTTCTTTGAGACTTCTAAGAAAATTGTGAGGTGTCACTTCTCTCTTCTGGTCTATCTGTAATTGAATCTAGGTCACTATTCTAAAGCAAGAAAAGTCTGCTTCCCACTTTCTTACATCAGGCTGAAATTTGGGGAGGGACAAGGGTCTCGCAATTTCATTTAAAATGTAATGGTGGATGAACTGATAAGCAAATAGGGAAAAAGGAGTCTGCTAAAAAGAAAAAAGGGGAGGGGGGCATGGTTTTAATATGCTCCAGATGGGGGGAAAATGATTTACATGAGAGTTTATTTCCTCTTTGCTGATATGAAAGAATTACAGATACAAAACTCACTGATCTATAGAATAAAAAAAGAAAAGAAATGTTATTTTCCTGTAAAGGTGTCAGTTCATTTATATTCATTTAACCATCCATCCATCAATTCACTTTCTCACTCCGTGCACATTCTCTCTGGCTCTGTTAAATCTTCCCCCATCATACACTTTGCTGGAATATGCAATGAAGTTTTCTTTCTTTAAAATAATGTGAGAGTGAGATGAAATAGGTAAAGATAGGTAAAGAGGGAAGGTTTTGTTGTTGTTTTCAAATATCCCTGACAATTTAACATTATGATTTTAGGGCAAAATTTTAACCATAGTCACCTTTCATTGTTGCTGCAGTTTGAGCCTGAAAGATTATATGCAGAGAATACACGATTATTTTTTCATAAAATATTCATACAGTAGAAAGAGGTTTACCAGTTGAAAACCTTTGTGTAACATAGAAATGTACCAAAGGATGAATTCTTATGTAGAGTCAGATGTTGGGTCAGTAATGCATTGTTTTATTAAAAGAGTTGTTATGGACATGAGCAAGTTCACATTTCCCTGAAGATTTCCTGCTTGGTCAAGGTATGAGCAGCACAAAATCTTCTGTGTTGAGAGTTGAAAGGTCTAAATACCTGTGAAGCAAAATTTGCATATATCAAGAAAGAAATGAGAGGTGCTCTCATTTGGGGATTCCCAAGGGGAGACAATTACTTAAGAAAAGGTATTACTTTTCTTGAAATAAAAGATGATGATAGATGCTTTTCACCCAAATAAAGTGGTAGTATAGTATCACTTCCTGGAGAAGGAAATGGCAACCCACTCCAGTGTCCTTGCCTGAGACTCCCAGGGACGGGGGAGGCTGGTGGGCTGCCATCTATGGGGTTGCACAGTCAGACACGACTGAAGCGACTTAGCAGCAGCAGCAGCAGCATAGTATCACTTCCAGTTTAAAGTCACCCAAATGGATGCTTGGAGACCTAAGCAAGGACAAGATCAACTGTCAACATCTGATGATGGTTTCACAGTTAAGAAAAACAGTAAATGCATTCCCATAGAAGTTTATCTACCCTGAAGACTAATTCTTTCATTCTCCCCTCCCCTTTCTCGTTCTTCCTCCTCCTACTTATGTTTAGTTTTCCTTTTTAGAATGTGAACACTGCTGTCAGATCAGAAATTTCCTTCATAGGTCTTCATAAATTATCAGCATCATTTTTCATCATGCTGGTTTCTTCCCAGTCTCACATCCTTCTGCTATGGTAATACATTTACTTTCCCATCTAATTTTTAATCAAACCAACTGAATATGAGGCAAAAGGAATAACAGCTTGGCCAGAAGTTAAGATATTTCATGTGTGTTTCTTACCGCAAACTCCATAGATACACTTGAAGCGAGTGCTTATAAGTTACCTGGATGAGATGACACTTTTAAGGCATTTAAAATGTTCTCCTTATCATTGTCTTTTACATCCTGGGTTTTCCGGACTGTTTGCAATACTTGTACCTAATAAGAAGGGTCGATTGGCTTTGAATTCTCTTTGAGAAGGAAATTGACAAGAAAAAAACTGAAGTCATCTGTAGCTGAACTTGGTCCAAATACACTCCTAGTTTACAGTGAGCCATTTATATATGAATATAAATATGCTACACTCTGAGTTAAAGTGAGCACAAACAAGGTGTAAATACAAACAATTTACTATCTGCTGTTGTGACAGCTCTAGCTGTCTCTTGGGTTCAAATCCACCTTGTTACCACTGGCTTGGTAAAATTCAAAGTGTATTACACAACTCACTGTAGCAGTCTTCACAGCTAATTTGTTAGGTGGAGAGGATTGTCATCAGATGGAGGTCATACTGTCATATTAACAACTTTTACTCCCTTTGCAGATGGACGAAGTTACTCCAACAACTTAAAATGTGTTTTAAACAACAATAAAATGTGTTTCTTGAAAACACATTTGGTAGTAAACAGGTTAAATGAGTGATCATGGCAGTAGGCTTGGATTTTTTATTTTAGGAAATTTCATCGGCAAATCTGAAGCCACGCCTGTCATTAGTTCTCTCTATGTCCTAGTCCCATCCTTCTGCAGGTGGTCTCTTGAGGAGTTCTCCTGGCACACTAAGACTGCCCGTCCCTTTGGGGGTTGCCTCTTGCTCTCTCATACCAACTCTCAGAGGACATTCTACAGGGACATTTTATTCTTACCTTCTCTTTTTTTCTTCTTTTAATGGGAACAAAAATTCGGTTATCTCCACTGTCCACCTTTGTGCGATGTGATGGGCTTCTAAGTCATCAAACCCACTGAAAGAAGGAGCCCTCATCCCCTTAGGAGACAATCTGGAGGAAAACAGGTAAATTGGTTCAAGACAAACTGTTGCCAAAAAGAAAATTACCAATATAATTTCACTGTTCTTAGCTGGGGAGGGCTCAAACAAAGGATAAAGTCTGGAAAAAAAAAAATTTGGATTGACACCAAAAGGGATTTGTATTAATTTCTGTCTTTTGGTCATCCTCTGGATATCCAAACAGCATTCTTTAGTTAGTAAGGTGGGGAAAGGCCTTGATCCATGAATGCACTTGTCAACCCCTATGGTTCAAATTCCTTATTTTCCTGAATGGGCAGCTAGTCACCATGACCCAGGGCAATCCAGAGCCCTTAAGTGACAGTTCCACAAAACTGTCAGTAAAACAGGGTGGGAATGGAAAGATGGAGGGAGTGCCATATGACTGCCAGTGAATCATCAAATTCCTAATAATGGGGTTCTGGGTACATACTGATGGTATCATAGAGAAGGAAATGGCCACCCACTCCAGTACTCTTGCCTGAAAAATCCAAGGACAGAGGAGCCTAGTGGGCTATAGTCCATGGAGTTGCAAAAGAATCGGACATGACTGACTAAACAGCAAACAATAACAAACCGATGGTATCAATTCACTCTTACACTCTTTCCCTCAATGATGGCCGGCAGCATCAAAAGTTCTGACTGTCTTCCTAGGAGAAATCCCTGGTACTGAAAGACACAAACCTGGAGAATGATCAGACAAGCCTGGAAGACTCCCAGAGCCCACTGGGCAGCTGTTGCCCTGCATGGACGCCAAAGTCTGAGCACCAAGGCTCTGACAGTTCATTTACCGAATTCCCTGGCTTAGATGCAGAAAAAGAAGTTACAAAACTTGTGTTTTACTCCAAGGGGCATTGACTGTGCCTGGATTGGTGGGTAGAACAGTCCACTGGATTCAAATGGGTAAGATTTTTATCTCTTGAAATCAATGATTTAAAGAAAAGCCAACATTGTCGACTGTTTAGGTACCATCACAGGTAGAGAATTAAAAGATATTATTTCTTTCTCTTTCAGTAAAATGTGTTTTAGAGATATGTTTTAATTGATTATATTTCTTTCCAGGACTCTGAAGATCTGTCTTCATCTTCCCTGGGGAGATGCACTCTGCAATAAGGGAGAACCACAGTGGTTTATTAGATAGGTGTTAACTGTGCTCTCTGTGCAAAGAAGCACGTGAGGTGCCTTAAATATTCCATGTTGTTAAATTCTTCCTAGAGCACCAGGAGGTAAGTACTGCTATTACCTCTGCTTCTCACAGGAGAAAACTGAGGCTCAGAGACATTCATAACTCACCCAAGGGCTTATGGCCCTCACAACAGAAAAGTTATACCAGTGCTCTCTGTCTATTCACTACCACTATCTATACAATCAAGAACTCACTGGAGATGGGTAAAACAAGGAGCCAAGAACCCATAGAATTCATACCTGGGGATGAAACCAAGGAAGAGGAGAAAATGTAGAGTTTCAGGGTAAGGTGAAGGAGCTGCAAAGTTTTCCCTCTCTCAGGTGGATAAGGAGATGCAGAATTGAAATGGATTCACATCTTCTGCCACCATAGATGGAATCCTCTCACTAGCTGGGCCACACACTTCTTCAGTCTTCTTGGCCCAAGATTCACTATCTTCTAAGTTTTGCTGATACACACATAGCCAGGGACCAGGACATCACCAAGCTAATCACAAATCATCACAGAGCAGGCTGCCCTGGTAGCTCAGTGGTAAAGAATCCGCCTGCCAATGCAGGAGACATGAGTTCGATTCCAGGGTTGGGAAGATCCCCTGAAGAAGAAAATGGCAACACTCCCGTATTCTTGCCTGGAGAATCCCATGGACAGAGGAGCCTGGCAGTCCATGGGGCTGCAAAGAGTTGGACGTGACTTCAAGACTGAACAAGAGCAAGGCATAGACACAGATTCCCTGAAGAGCAGACAGTCAAGTCCCTAGGCCCTTTCAGATGCTCCATTTCATGACGTTCATGAAATGGAGGTAGAGCAGAGGGGGACCAAGACAGCAATTAAGGAGGAAGCTGCCTCTGCAAGGGAGCTTAGCAATTGAAGCCATAGTGTGTAGGGGAGGGAAGAAGAAATGTTTGCCCCAATTCTGTTTTGCATTCTCCTGCTTCTAATCAGGTTTAGTTAAAAGCTGCTTCTCTTCTCCTGCCCCTGAATTCCTCAGCCAGATTCTTGAAATCTGCCCAGCCTCTGTGTCTTTGCCTTAAGGTGGGAACACTGATTTTTTGCTTGTTCATCCTGTATTGAGTGCTTGCATATCAATCATGGTATACCAAGGATTTTGCATTTCCTTGCTAAGAATAGTTTGCATTTGTCACGTCTTTGTAGGAAGATCAAAGCAGGGCATAAACAAAAAGTTACTTATCACAATATTTATGTTTAAGGCAATTTGGGGACATTCCAAAGCCTCTTAGTTGCCCAGTCCCTGCTTTGGTGTGATGTTACAGAACTGCTTGGAAACAGGCTCATTGACTCTTTCCTTTTCTAGCTTTAGAATCGCATCCCTGGGCAGCATACAGATGATTCCTAAGTCACATAAAAGAAATGAATGTATGAAGTCAAAAGCAGGGAGTCCGTGAGAGCTGAGGAGCAAAAACCTATGGGCAAGATGTGATAATTTTATAAACACTTAAAAGGAGATTTGAAATGCTATTGGCCTTACCAAACTTTTATTTCTGAAGTGCTCTGGGTGACATGATCACTTGTGCAAATTACAGTTGGAGACCAAAGGACCTCAAATCAGCGACTGGGTGCGTGGGGCGGGTTTCTCAGAAACATTGATGGGAATCCCTTCCAACGTTGAATGGAAGCTGGGAGGGTAGAGCAGAGGGGGATCAAGACAGCAATTAAAAGAGGAAGCTGCCTGCTGATCCTGGTCTCTGCTTTGATAAGGGGCAGAAGGTGAAGGCTGGCTTCTTTCTAGTATCATCCTTCACAATTTTGGTCATATCCATCTGCAATTTTAGTAACCTCATATATTTTTCTTTCACTTAACTCATTCTTTCACTTTACTTTCATCCTACACAATAATTACATGAATCATGAAGTTTTTTGTGGTAGGGGTTTTTTTTTTTAAGATTAATTGAAATTAAAAATACCCCCTGTAAAACAATCATGCTATCTCAAGATAGCATGGAGAAACTTGGAGAAACACTGTTCTAAAGTGTCCACTTCATCATGGAGGGAAATGAAGAAAGATCAGGGGGGTAAAGTACTTTCTCCAAAGTCACACAGCTTGACAACAGCGAAGGGAAGTCTATAGACCAGGTCTTTTGGGTCTTGGCCCAGCACACTTTCCTTCTGTTTCTCTCGTTTTTCTCAGAGGCTAAAAGAAAGCATTAGACAGTTAGCACTTTCTTTGGGGGGAGGAGGGTATGAAGATTGGTTCTCTCATGAATTTTAAGCTCTGTGTTGGTAGTACATGTGTGCTTAATCGCTTCAGTCATGTCTGCTTCTTTGCAACACTATGGCCCGTAGCCTGCCAGGCTCCTTTGTCCATAGGATTTTCCAGACAAGAATACTAGAGTGGGTTGCCATGCCTTCTTCCAGGAGACCTTCCTGACCCAAAGATAGAACCTAAGTCTCCCGCATCTCCTGCATTATAGGTGGATTCTCTACCACTGAGCCGCCAGGGAAATCCTTCTTGGTAGTACTAAATCCTATTTCCTTATTCAGAATGTCTTCAGCCTACTGATTATATTGTATAAAACATAACACAGGGGCTTCCCTGGTGGTCCAGTGGTTAAGAATCTGCCTGCCAATGCAAGGGACACAGGTTCTATCCATGGTCTGGGAAGACCTCACATGCCACAAAGCAACAAAACCCCTGTCTACAAGAGAAGCCACAGCAACAGAAAGCCCAAGCACCACAGCTAGAAAGTAGTCCTCACTCGCCACAACTAGAGAAAGCCCTTGAGCAGCAACCAAGTCCCAGTGCAGACAAAAAAATATAAATAAATAAATCTTAACAACATCAAAAAACCTAACACATTTCCCTGGGAATTGAGGGAAAGGTGGGAGCAGTCTATGGGAAGGAGGGATCTGAATGGGCTTTGAGAGCCAGGAGCTGCCCATGCCCTAGGAAGGTCAGTTGGACAGGAGATGGTGGGAAGGAAAGGGAAAGGCCACTAACCACAAGCAGTCTGCTGGTGGCAGCCACCAATGTCTCTGTGCCACAGACAGACCCAGCGAGCTGGGAAGTACAGTCTCCTCAGTCATCAGCTGGGGTCCCAGGGCTGTGTACCATCCTACCGAACATCCCCCGGGTACTTGTTTTAACTTGGACCACCTGATGGCCCAAGGGGACTGAATTCTTCATCTGTGGCCTTGCAGTGTCTGTGGCTGTTTTCAAAATGAGGTGGCCTTTTTTAAAAATAACATCTTTTTTTTTAAAAAAAATTATAACTTGGGCTGTTTTCATTTTATTTTATTTTTTGGCATATTGCACGGCTTGTGGGAACTTAGTTCCCCAACCAGAAACTGAACCTGGGCCCTCAGCAGTGAGAGGGTGGAGTCCTAACCACTGGACCTCCAGAGAATTCCCGAGGTGGCCTTGTATTTGTCACTCCCAGCACAGATTTCTAAGCAGCCTTCAGTGAGAGTTAAAAAAGGAAGAAGGAAAAAACCCCAGGGATGCAGTTTAGCACCATAAAAAAAAAAAAAAAAAACTCTCAACAAATCAAGTATTTTGTCACAGACCAATAGTGGTTTTCTTTGTTTATTAAAGGGTCTGCGGTCTTCTCACAAACTACTTTTTTCCTTTGGGCACAGCTCTCACTCTTGCACTAATGAAATCAATCCTGAATATTTATTAGAAGGACTGATGCTCAAGCTGAAGCACCAATCCTTTGGTCACATGATGTTTAGAGCCGACTCATTAGATAAGACCCTGATGCTGGGAAAGATTGAAGGCAGGAGGAGAGGGGGGTGACAGAGGACAAGATGACTGGATGGCATTACTGACTCAATAGACATGAGTTTGAGCAGGCTTTGGGAAATGGGGAAGGATAGGGAAACCCGGCATGCTGCAGTCCATGGGGTCTCAAATAGTCAGACAAAACTGAGTGACTGAACAACAACACAACTTTCACACAGAACTAACCTGTAGCTTACACCTCCTGCAGGCTCAGCTGCAGTAAGGAATGTATGTAAGTCCTCCCAGCTTACCTGCCTTCCCCTACAGTCAATTCCCAACACCTTGTCTGTAGGTATTATCTCTCTCTCTCTCTCTTTTTTTGTATTATCTCTATTTTACAGAAGAAACTGGAGCTTTGAGAAGTTAAATGATGTTGCCTGCGGTCACAAAGACACTAGGAAGAGGCCCTGAAAACTCAGCTCTTTTCCCTCCCACCTTGGGTCCCGACTCTCACCCCATCAGCCATCTTGACCTGTATCTGTTGCCTTCCTTAAGGCAACACACACTTTCTCCAGAATCCTTGGGGCCTTCATCAGTCAGTCACTTCTGAGTCGATAACTAACTCCTTAGGACTCTTCTGCCTTGTGTTCGTTTTGTCTTTTGTGTCTTTTTTTGGGCATTAGATTATCATTTTGGTTGATCATTAGAATGTGGAGTGAGATCCTCAAGTCTTGAATTCTGTAGAACTTCCCTGATGGTTCAGTGGTTAAGACTTCATGCTCCCAACACAGGGGTTACAAGTTTGATCCCTGGTTGGGGAACTAAGATCCCGAGTGCTGCACAGACACAGCCCAAAAATAGACTTAAATCTTAGCTCTGCTGCTTGCTAGCTGTGTGACTTTCTGGGTCTCACTTTACTCGTCTGCAAAGTGGACAGAGAAACAGTTTTAATGTCTTGAGATTGTTTTGAAAGACAAAATGGTTGTAAAGAGCTTATTAGTATCAGGCCACACATTTAATAAGTATTAGCTACTTTTTAGATTTACTACATATTCTCTTTCACTTAAAAGAAATTCTTTTCCCCATGTATTTTTTATGATGAATGAGAATATCAGCTTAGTATCTGTTCTGTCCACCTCTTGAAAGTGGTGTCATACTTTTTCTTCAAATGATGCGAAGAGAACCTCCAGCCTTTTTCCATTTCCCATGTAGCTACAGTTTGCCCATCGTTTTACAGGTTATTTCTTTTCCTCATAGCACAATTGAAGGTAGAAACACAGTTTAGGATGTTTTCATGGACAAATCTTTTTTGTTCCCTTCTAGTTATATTGAAAAGAAAAAAAATCTCTCCTGTTACAGAAACACTGGGCTCGTTGGTAGTCAGGAGCTGGAAAGGGCAAGGAGGATATCAGGGGGTTTTTCAGCTCCTGAGTCAGAGAACACATCCCTCTCCCGTTCTCAGTTCCAGCATCTCCTTGCCTTCTGTCCTCATCACAGTCTTCTTAGGTAACTGCATTCCTGAGGGGCCCGCTGTTCCTTCTGTGCTCTCTGAGGTGCTTCCCAGAGCAGCCCCCCTGGTCACCTGATTCCTCTTTCCCCACTAAAGTCAGTCTCCCAGTCCTGCTCCCTCTTCCCCCTACCCTGGCTTGCCCCTCTGCCTTTCCTTCTACACCTTTAGCCATCCAACAGTACTCATGGAGTGCTAGTCACATTCAAGCACTTTCGGGCACTAAGGAATCAGAGGGGGACAAAGCAAACCCTTGGAGGCTACTGTCTTCCCTTTAGTGATGGGAGTGAGTGTAAGCTCTGCTCTGAAATTACTTGTACCTTTTTTTTTTTTTTTTAGCTCTGTCTACTTACTACTACTTAAGGACTCCCCTGGTGGCTCAGATGGTAAAGCATCCGCCTACAATGTGGGAGATCCAGGTTTGATCCCTGGGTCCGGAAGATCCTCTGGAGAAGGAAATGGCAACCCACTCCAGTGCTCTTGCCTGCAGGCTCAGCTGCAGTAAGGAATGTATGTAACTCCTCCCATTTACCTGCCTTCCCCTGCAGTCAATTCCCAACACCTTGTCTGTAGGTATTATCTCTCTCTCTCTCTCTTTTTTTTGCATTATCTCTATTTTACAGAAGAAACTGGAGCTTTGAGAAGTTAAATGATGTTGCCTGCGGTCACAAAGACACTAGGAAGAGGCCCTGAAAACTCAGCTCTTTTCCCTCCCACCTTGGGTCCCGACTCTCACCCCATCAGCCATCTTGACCTGTATCTGTTGCCTTCCTTAAGGCAACACACACTTTCTCCAGAATCCTTGGGGCCTTCATCAGTCAGTCACTTCTGAGTCGATAACTAACTCCTTAGGACTCTTCTGCCTTGTGTTCGTTTTGTCTTTTGTGTCTTTTTTTGGGCATTAGATTATCATTTTGGTTGATCATTAGAATGTGGAATGAGATCCTCAAGTCTTGAATTCTGTAGAACTTCCCTGATGGTTCAGTGGTTAAGACTTCATGCTCCCAACACAGGGGTTACAAGTTTGATCCCTGGTTGGGGAACTAAGATCCCGAGTGCTGCACAGACACAGCCAGAAAAATAGGCTTAAATCTTAGCTCTGCTGCTTGCTAGCTGTGTGACTTTCTGGGTCTCACTTTACTCGTCTGCAAAGTGGACAGAGAAACAGTTTTAATGTCTTGAGATTGTTTTGAAAGACAAAATGGTTGTAAAGAGCTTATTAGTATCAGGCCACACATTTAATAAGTATTAGCTACTTTTTGGATTTACTACATATTCACTTTCACTTAAAAGAAATTCTTTTCCCCATGTATTTTTTATGATGAATGAGAATATCAGCTTAGTATCTGTTCTGTCCATCTCTACAAAGTGGTGTCATACTTTTTCTTCAAATGATGTGAAGAGAACCTCCAGCCTTTTTCCATTTCCCATGTAGCTACAGTTTGCCCATCGTTTTACAGGTTATTTCTTTTCCTCATAGCACAATTGAAGGTAGAAACACAGTTTAGGATGTTTTCATGGACAAATCTTTTTTGTTCCCTTCTAGTTATATTGAAAAGAAAAAAAATCTCTCCTGTTACAGAAACACTGGGCTCGTTGGTAGTCAGGAGCTGGAAGGGGCAAGGAGGATATCAGGGGGTTTTTCAGCTCCTGAGTCAGAGAACACATCCCTCTCCCGTTCTCAGTTCCAGCATCTCCTTGCCTTCTGTCCTCATCACAGTCCTCTTAGGTAACTGCATTCCTGAGGGGCCCGCTGTTCCTTCTGTGCTCTCTGAGGTGCTTCCCAGAGCAGCCCCCCTGGTCACCTGATTCCTCTTTCCCCACTAAAGTCAGTCTCCCAGTCCTGCTCCCTCTTCCCCCTACCCTGGCTTGCCCTCTGCCTTTCCTTCTACACCTTTAGCCATCCAACAGTACTCATGGAGTGCTAGTCACATTCAAGCACTTTCGGGCACTAAGGAATCAGAGGGGGACAAGGCGAATCCTTGGAGGCTACTGTCTTCCCTTTAGTGATGGGAGTGAATGTAAGCTCTGCTCTGAAATTACTTGTACCTTTTTTTTTTTTTTTTTAGCTCTGTCTACTTACTACTTACTTTTCTGCTACTTACTACCTCTACAACTATGGACTACTTACTATACCTCTTGGTGTGGGTTCATTCATCAGTGAAAGGAGGGATTAAAATAGCAACCCCAGTGCCTAGCCACAGATGCGTTATCAGGATTAAATGAGATAACATGCAAGGTGCCCATCTTGGTGCCTGGCACATACTCAATGCCCAGGAAATGTCATGACTCTCATGTATTATTATTGAACTCTATCTACATTGCAGAAACCAGTGGGGTGTATCACTTTATTAATCCAAAGTTTTTTTCTACTCTTTTTTCCTTTCCCACAATATTTAAGTAGAAAAGCTACTTAAAAATATATGTGTATATATAATTTTTTAAATTTTAGCCTGCACAGTACAGCATGCAGAATCTTAGTGCCCAGCCAGGGATTGAATCCTGGCCCCTTGCAGTGGAAGTGCAGAGTCTTAATCACTGCACTGCCAGAGAAGTTCCAAGTTCTGTATATTTTTAAGTCAATTATCTAGTCGTTATTTCTGTACAGTCTAGATTCACTTGATAATCTCTCCGAGTTTCTGTGGTGTTATGTTATGTCATGTATCGTTCAGTAGTGTCTGACTCTTTGCAATCCCAAAGACTGTAACTCACCAGGCTTCTCTGTCCATGGAATTCTCCTGGCAAGAATACTGGAGTAGGTAGTCATTCCCTTCTCCAAGGGATCGTCCCAACCCAGGGACTGAACCCAGGTCTCCTGCACTGTAGGCAGATTCCTTACTACCTGAGCCACCAGGGAAGCCATGTTTCTGTGCAGACCCAGTGAAATACCAGAATAATAAACAGGAGAGGGGTGGGTCCACATTCTCAGGGTCAACAAATGTTTCAACCCAGATAAGGGTGGGCAAAGAGTAAGAAATGACTGAATTCTAAAGCTATGGTCTTTGTGTACTTAGGGTCTTAGAAGTTCAGAATTGAGAGAAATCTCTGAGAACTTTGAAATCACCCTCACATTTTTGTATAAAAAAGAAAAATCAAGGACCAGGGAGGAAGGCCAAGGTGCCATGGTCAAGGTCACACAGAGAGGTCATGGCAGAGCAAGACCTTTTGATATTTCCGCTTATGTAAGTTCCCCTTCATTATGTGGACAGGATAATAGATGAAAAAATGAAAATTTAGTCCATTGCTTATATATGGAGGAATGGCCCAGGGGGTTCTGTGGACAAGCAGATATAAACCCTTATGATCATGAGTAGTCTCGCTACTGACAGCTCAGACTACTAACGGCCAGGACTTCCCTGGTGGGCCAGTGGTTAAGATTCTGCACTCTCAATGCAGGGGACCTGGGTTCGATCCCTGGTTGGAGAACTAGATCCCATGTGCTGCAACTACAACCCAACACAGCCCCCCAAAATAAAAAATATTGACTGCCTGCCTCTTGGACTGCTTTGTGCCAGGCACTGTGTGCATCCCTCATTTCATCCTTGCTCCACTCTTGAGGGTAAATGTTATTCTGCCCTGAGGACACTGATGCTCAAGAAGGCTAAACATGCCCGTGGTCCTAGTGGACCCAGGTTGGTACTAAGATCTGCGCATCTTCAAAGGACTTGTGGTTTTCCCCTGTGTCATGCAGATACTTTGTGCTCAGAACAGAGTCCTTGAGAAAGTGACGGAGAGGTCAAGAGTGTGAAGGAAAAGTTCCAGAGGGAGAGGGCAAAGAGGATCTGGAGAACCCATTCAAGAAGCCCTCCTGGAAGAAGTAAGTCTGTAAAGAATTCAATGAAAGTGCATTGGAGGGAGGGAGGTGACAATAACAAGACATGTCTCGTCTATCAGTGGGTTTTCTTATACTCGATTTTTTGTGTCAAATAATAATTGTCAAGTTTGCTGTCTTTATTTATAAATTTTAAGACTATAAAATGAGGCAAGACTGGCTCTCTCAGCATAATTTCTTTTATTTATATGATATTCTTGAACAGACAAAAGTATAGTTGTTAAGAGTCAAGGGTGGAGGGAGAAGATGTGGATGACAAAGTGGCATGGGACGTTTTTGCCTGGGGGACTGTTCTGTGTCCTGAGATAGAAGTGGTCACTCCCACTTATACACTGTTAATACGCATAGAGGTGTACCTCCAAAAAGGCAATTGTACTGCATTTTCCAACTGATGAAAAAGCAAAATGTTATAAAATAAGGCACAGAAACTCACTGATGAGCACTTAGATTCCGATCACTAGGAACAAAAGGATCTAGTTAAATTAGCCCACCTTTTGGTCTGTCATTCAAGGCCCCTCAGTGTCCAGTCCAGTGCCCAGCTGACAGCTGACCTCTCTACGTTTCCAGCTGAGGGCCAAGGGTCGGTTCCATCCAAGTGCAGCCTCCAGCTCTTCCATCGTCCCATTCGTCCATCTGAGCCTGGAGGAACGGGAGGAAGGGGTGAGTGGGGATCACATTCAGGCAGGAAATGCACCTCTCGCTCACAATATATAGTTTTTACAAGAAGCCTTTGTCACCACAGAGTATGCATGGCATTTCCCCTAAATCTATTCTCTTCTGAAATTAAACACAGGTGAAGAGATTCTCTAAAACAGGATGCGACTCTAAAGTAGCATTAAACCCTCTTGCAACTATAATAGCCACTGATACCATTTACTGAGTACCTCCTCAGGGGATCAGGAATTTTCTCTGTCTGCATTGTCTGATTTATCCCTCACCATCAGCCTTCAAGGGAGGAGAACCATTGCTCACACAAGGAAATTCAAGCTCAGAGAGGTGGCACCACCTGCCAGAGGTCACAAGGCTGGGCCCTGGCAGAGCTGGGCTTTTCGTCTTGGTCTCTGTCCCCAGGAGCTGGTGTGCTTGCTCTGAATTCCAATGGGGCCACCCCAGTCCTACCAAGCAGCCAGCCCTGGCCCACCCCTCCTCTTAACCCTGCTCCCCAGTTCCCACCACTGGCAACGCCACTCTGCCTTGCTGGTCTCCCCTACCCTCAGTTTGTCCCTACTCTCACTCCTCCCTTTAAGAGATCTGTCCTTGCTTTGAATCCATCTGTTCCCAGCTCTCCATCCTTCCCTGTTATGCTCTGAGAACCAGTAGCTTGGAAACAGGAAAGAAACACACTAAGTTGGAAAATGAGTGCCTGGTACTTACTCCATGTGGTTCTCCACGCTTGTCCTTACAGACCTTGTTATAAACAGTGGGCAAGATTTATAGGCTGTTGACTGGGAATCAGAAACTATTATTCTGTCTCTCTCTCTTTATACATAGATATGAATGTTGGAAGGAACCACAGCCCTTATCTCGTCCAAGCTCTAGGGACTGCAGAAAATCTTGTGGGCAAACCTAAGAATCTAGTAGTGTAGATCCATAGTACATAAACTGGGTGTATCTGCATCAACTGGGATCTTGTTAGCAATGCAGATTCTCAGGCCCCTGCCCAGACTTGCTGAACCAGAAACTCTGGAGGTGGAGCCCAGCAAACTGGGTTTCAACAAGACTTCAAGCTGATTCTGCAGTAACATATTTTTGAGATCTATAGATGGAAACTAGTGCTTCTAACACCTTTATGTGCATAAAAATTACCTGAAGATAGGGTGGCCAGAGGAGAAGGCAATGGCACCCCACTCCAGCACTCTCACCTGGAAAATCCCATGGATGAAGGAGCCTGGTAGGCTGCAGTCCATGGGGTCGCTAAGAGTCAGACATGACTGAGCAACTTCACTTTCACTTTTCCTTTCATGCATTGGAGAAGGAAATGGGAACCCACTCCAGTGTTCTTGCCTGGAGAATCCCAGGGACGGGGGAGCCTGGTGGGCTGCCGTCTATGGGGTTGCACAGAGTTGGACATGACTGAAGTGACTTAGCAGCAGCAGGGTTGCCAGATTTAGCAAATATTTTTTATATTATAGGTACATTTATAGGACATACTTATACTAAAGAAAAAAACAAATACTTTTCCTTGTTTAATCTGAAATGGAAATGTAATTGCCTATCCTGTATTTTATCTGGCAGTTCTGCCTGAGGTCTAGCTTCTGATTCAGTGGTTCTGAGGTGAAACCTGAGATTCAGCATTTCTAACAAACTCCCTGGTGAGGCCAGAGCTGCCAAACCATGCTGACAGCAAGGACCTAGAGCTACTTGTTAAATGCAGATTCCTGGACCTTCCCCCAACCTACTGATTCAGAACATCCAAGGAAGACATTGATTTGGACTATTGTGACAGAGGGGCTGTGTGTTCTGAGTCACGAACATTCCATCTACAAACTTTGGGGGAGTCGTTCTATAAGTTCAGGTCTTAACCTTTACATGTAACTCCATACACACAATAGTTAGTGGAGGTGAGCCAAGAATGGGGGGCTCTGCTGAAAGACAGGAGAGGAAGGGAGGCTCGCAGAGGTAAATGGAGAACTCACCAAGGGAGTGGAGGACCCAGGAAACTGGAGGTCTGGTGCATCTGTAACAGAGGGAGCAAAACTCAGGGCTGCTGGTCTCCCAGGCTTACCAAAGACAATCAGATCTTATCAGAGTGGACCACGCTTGTGGGTACATTTATTGAACCCTCTTGCATTAAGAACTCTATTTTTTTTGTTCAGTCACTCTGTCATCTGACTCTGCAACTCCATGGAGAGCAGCATGCCAGGCTTCCCTGTCCTTCACTATTTCCCAGAGTTTGCTCAAACTCATATCCATTGAGTCAATGATGCCATCCAACCATCTCATCCTCTGCCACCCCCTTCTCCTCCTGCCCTCAATCTTCCCCAGCACCAGGGTCTTTTCCAATAAGTTGCTTCCTTGCAACAGGTAGCCAAAGAATTGGAGCTTCAGCTTCAGCATCTGAACTCTATGGATTTTATCTTATTTAAGTTTATTCTCAAACAATGTTTAAAGTTTGAAATTCTTCCTCTCATTTAGTAGATGAAGAGCCCAAGGGAGCTAGCCCAAGGTCATACAGCTGTTAGGTCCTAGAGTCAGGATTTGAATACAGGTCTGTGACCAGAGTGCTCTCCACTGCACGTGTCACTCTGGATTCTTATATTTATGGAAAGTGCTGAAGCACAGTGGTGGCTCCAGGGGCAACTAGCCACTGCCCTCCACAACTGCAGCCACAGGCCCTTTTCTCATGGCATCTGCCTTCAGCCCCCTCCCAGCTGGGCCTCTCCACCCCGTCAGATGACACTCCAGAGCATCACCCACACAGACCCAGCCTGCTCCATGACTCACTGACTGGCCTGTTTCTCCCGAGGAGCGTGGCCGGCATGGTGGAAGCTTCTCGAGAGCCCTGAGCCCCCCACTTCATTAGACCCATTAACCTCCTCCTCTTGCTGTTGTGGGATTAGTCATGTATTTATTCTTGATGCACTTCTGTTTCCTTTCATCTTCCAGAACAGTCTTTTCAGTTTAAGTTTCTACCTGGACATGATGAAATTCCAGGCATGTTCTCAACTCTATCCCAGGTTTCAAAGTGTATTAGTTTGAAGAATTTCTCTCCACCCAAGGAAATGATATTGGTCTGAGCCAGGCTGAAAGAGTCAGAGGTCTCAATCTTACCACTGTGGATGAGATGTCAGAATCGCAAACTCATAATCTTGTTGATTCTTCATCCTTTTGTTCTTTTCTGTACTTGTCATGAGAGTTGAGTTTGTGTAATTTGGAGGGGTGTCTGATTGGCTCTGGTTTGATTCTGACCTATTTGTGTCATTTAATTAAGAGCAGCAGCCAACTGACAGACCACTCAAGGACATCCCGGCAACTCCTGCTATTCCAAAGTCCAGGCAATTATTTGGGTTTTAGAAAAGTGACTTAATCAGATCATCAGCTTGGGATGGATCTTGTTTTGCCTTTAAGCAAGCTCTAGCCATCCTCTGTAGAGTCCACCAGTGAATAGAATAACCAAGAAATGCACAGCTCTTTTCAAGGATGGGAAAGGGAAAGAAAACTCCTATTTCTCCAGTATTTAGGTTGTGCACGGCACTTAACTAATTTAATCTTCTCAATAGCTTTAGGCTGTAGATCTTTAGTTAGTTCAGTTCAGTTGCTCAGTCATGTCTGACTATTTGAGACCCCATGGACTGCAGCATGCCAGGCTTCCCTGTCCATCACTAACTCCTGGAGCTTACTCAAACTCATGTCCATCGAGTCAGTGATGCCATTGAACCATCCCATCCTCTGTCCTCCCCTTCTTCTCTTACCTTCCATCTTTCCCAGCATCAGGCTCTTTTCCAGTGAGTCAGTTCTTCACATCAGGTGGCCAAAGTATTGAAGTTTCAGCTTCAGCATCAGTCCTTCCAATGAATATTCAGGACTGATTTCCTTTAGGATGGATTGGTTGGATCTCCTTGCAGTCCAAGGGACTCTTAAGGGTCTTCTCCAACACCACAGTCCAAAAGAATCAATTCTTCAGATCTCAGCTTTCTTTATAGTCCAACTTTCACATCCATACATGACTACTGGAAAAACCATAGTTTTGACTAGATGGACCTTTGTTGGCAAAGGAATGTCCTGCTTTTTAATATGCTATCTAGGTTGGTCATAGCTTTTCTTCCAAGGAGCAAGCGTCTTAATTTCATGGCTGCAGTCACCATCTGCAGTGATTTTGGAGCCCCCCAAAATAAAGTCTCTCACTGTTTCCATTGTTTCCCCATCTAAATGCCATGAGGTGATGGGACCAGATGCCATGATCTTAGTTTTCTGAATGTTGAGCTTTAGGCCAACTTTTTCACTCTCCTCTTTCAGGTTCATCAAGAGGCTCTTTAGTTCTTCTTCAGTTTGTGCCATACGGGTGGTGTCATCTGCATATCTGGGATTATTGATATTTCTCTCAGCAATCTTGAAAGAAGAAGCTTGTGCTTCTTCCAGCCCAGTGTTTCTCATGATGTACTCTGCATATAAGTTAAATAAGCAGGGTGACAATATACAGCCTTGACGTACTCCTTTTCCTATTTGGAACCAGTCTGTTGTTCCATGTCCAGTTCTAACTGTTCCTTCTTGACCTGCATTCAAATTTCTCAGGAGGCACATCAGGTGATCTGGTATTCCCATCTCTTGAAGAATTTTCCAGAGTTTGTTATGATCCACACAAAGGCTTTGGCATAGTCAATAAAGCAGTAGTAGACGTTTTTCTGGAACTCTTTTGCTTTTTCAATGATTCAACAGATGTTGACAATTTGATCTCTGGTTCCTCTGCCTTTTTTAAATCCAGCTTGAACATCTGGAAGTTCATGGTTCACATACTGTTGAAGCCTGGCTTGGAGAATTTTGAGCATTACTTTGCTAGCGTGTGAGATGAGTGCAATTGTTTGGTAGTTTGAACATTCTTTGGCTTTGCCTTTCTTTGGGATTGGAATGAAAACTGATCTTTTCCAGTCCTGTGGCCATTGCTGAGTTTTCCAAATTTGCTGGCATATTGAGTGCAGCACTTTCACAGTACCATCTTTTAGGATTTGAAATAGCTCAGCTGGAATTCCATCACCTCCACTAGCTTTGTTTATAGTGATGCTTCCTAAGGCCCACTTGACTTCACATTCCAGGATGTCTGGCTCTAGGTGAGTGATCACATCATCGTGATTATCTGGGTCATGAAGATCTTTCTTCTGTAGTTCTTCTGTGTATTCTTGCCATCTCTTCTTAATATCTTCTGCTTCTGTTAGCTCCTTACCATTTCTCTCCTTTATTTTGCCCATCTTTGCATGAAATGTTCCCTTGGTATCTCTAATTTTCTTGAAGAGATGTCTAGTCTTTCCCTTTCTATTTTTTTCCTTTATTTCTTTGCATTGATCACTGAGGAAGGCTTTCTTATCTCTCCTTGCTATTCTTTGGAACTCTGCATTCAAATGGGTATATCTTTCCTCTTCTCCTTTGCCTTTCATGTCTTTTCTTTCCTCAGTTATTTGCAAGGCCTCCTCGGACAACTATTTTGCCCTTTTGCAATCCTTTTTCTTGGGGATGGTCTTGATCACTGCCTCCTGTACAGTGTTATGAACCTCCGTCCATAGTTCTTCAGACATTGTCTATCTGATCTAATCCCTTGAATCTATTTGTCACTTCCAGTGTATAAGTATAAGGGATTTGATTTAGTTCATACCTGAATGGTCTAGTGGTTTTCCCTACTTTCTTCAATTTAAGTCTGAATTTGACAATAAGGAGTTCATGATCTGAGTCATAGTCAGCTCCCAGTCTTGTTTTTGCTGACTATATAGAGCTTCTCCATCTTTGTCTTACTAGGAAAAGATCTATTAGCATAGATCTTACTATCCCCATTTTACAGATTACAGAGTCTAGCCCCAGAGGTTAAGAAACATGCCCCAAGTTCAAACAGCCAGAAAATGACAAGCCTGGGATAAGAATTCAAGTCTGTCTGATTTCAAAGTCATTGTGTTTTCATTCTGAGTAGGTTGGAGAACTTCTTCATTTAGCCCGAAAAGTAAAAATCTTGTTTATTTTAAATTGTTTCTGTGTTTTTTAATGGGTGGAATATGTGTTATTTAAAGTACTGAGGCTCTTAGTCAACCAGATATCAATACTCACCAAAAGCTCTGCTAGTAAGTGGGAAATACAGGAAATATATTAAGAAGTGTAGATCAGTGGAATAATACAGGGTTCTGAGAAACAGCCCGAGATATCAGTGGGGGGAGTGGTAGACTATTTAATAAATGGTATTGAGGCCACTGACTTTTCAAATAAGATATAAAGTTAAATTCTTATCTCATACTGTACATAAAAACTAACTCCAGGCAGCATATATATTTAAAAATTTAAGCAAGAAAAAATATATAGGAGAATATCTTTGTGATCTTAAGGCAAGGAAAACACAAAAAATAGAAATAATAATGGGAAATGTAGGTAAATGGGGCTGCCATACACTATATGCAGGTCAGGAAGCAATAGTTAGAACTGGACATGGAACAACAGACTGGTTCCAAATAGGAAAAGGAGTATGTCAAGGATGTTTATTGTCACCCTGCTTATTTAACTCATATGCAGAGTACATCATGAGAAACGCTGGGCTGGATGAAGCACAAGCTGGAATCAAGATTGCCAGGAGAAATATCAATAACCTCAGATATGCAGATGACACCACCCTTATGGCAGAAAGTGAAGAGGCACTAAGAAGCCTCTTGACGAAAGTGAAAGAGGAGAGTGAAAAAGTTGGCTTCAAGCTCAACATTCAGAAAACTAAGATCATGGCATCTGGTCCCATCACTTCCTGGGAAATAGATGGGGAAACAGTGGAAACAGTATCAGACTTTATTTTGGGGGGCTCCAAAATCACTGCAGATGGTGATTGCAGCCATGAAATTAAAAGACACTTGCTCCTTGGAAGGAAAGTTATAACCAACCTAGATAGCATATTCAAAAGCAGAGACATTACTTTGCCAACAAAGGTCCATCTAGTCAAGGCTATGGTTTTTCCAGTGGTCATGTATGGATGTGAGAGTTGGACTGTGAAGAAAGCTGAGCACCAGAGAAAGATGCTTTTGAACTGTGGTGTTGGAGAAGACTCTTGAGAGTCCCTTGGACTGCAAGGAGATCCAACCAGTCTATCCTAAAGGAGACCAGTCCTGGGTGTTCATTGGAAAGACTGATGCTGAGGCTGAAACTCAAATACTTTGGCCACCTCATGCGAAGAGTTGACTCATTGGAAAAGACTCTGATGCTGGGAGGGATTGAGGGCAGGAGGAGAAGGGGACAGAGGATGAGATGGCTGGATGGCATCACCGACTCGATGGACATGAGTTTGAGTGAACTCTGGGAGTTGGTGATGGACAGGGAGGTCTGGCGCGCTGCGATTCATGGGGTCGCAAAAGTCGGACATGACTGAGCGACTGAACTGAACTGATGCATTTTAAATTTTTTGTAGAATCAAAGGCTCCACTTAAAAAGTTAAAAGATGAGAAGCAGGCTAAGAGAAGATAATGACAAGACATATAACAGTCAAGATTAGTACTGAGAATGTTTTTAAAAACACAAATCAATACCCCCAAGAGAGACAGCTTAGTAAATAAATGAGCAAAGATTATGGAGCAAGAATTTCACAAAGAGAAATGCATATCCCCTACTACGCAGAATAAACAAATGAAAAGATGTTCACTTCACAGGGAAATAACAAAAAAAATACATTTGTCAAAAATAAAGTAATATTTCATAATTTATTAACTATAAGTGAGAAAATGAGCCAATGGAAACTGTCACCTACTACTGTTATTTGTGTAAATTTGTATGGCCATTATGGAATGTATTTGGGTAATTTCAGATTAAAATGTACAGTGAGCATGGCCACTCAGAAACCCACTTTCAAACAATTTCCTAGAGCATCTTTCAGGCAGATAGATGCAGGACCAGCTCCATAGGCACGTGTAGTCCTACAGTGCTGTGTCCTTGGGAGGGCCCTGTGCTTGGTTTCATGTTCTGCTTTCACCATTTTGAAATTCTTGACAGTTTTGAACTTGTGCTTTTAACTGAAGTTCCATGGGACAGTGGAGTGTGTCCTGGGCAGAGGAGGTGGGTGTAATATACATGCCTCCATTGCTTATTAACATTCAGGTCGTCCCCTGGGCACAGCATTCTAGTGGAACTCTGATGTGGGAAAGTTTAGCGGGGCCCAGAGTAAGAATAAGGTTAAGCGTGTGATGTCAATGACAGAGTAATCGTGAAGCTGACACCCCCAAGAGGCCACACTTCTCTTGAACCAGAACTTGCTTCAAATGCAGAAAGAAGACCTCAGCAACCAGGGACCTCTGTCTTAGCCTTTCTCACTCGCGTTACTTCCCTGTATCAACCAACAACTTACCCTGAAAATGATGACACAGAAGGAAAGGGAAAGACAGAACACCTCAATTCCTTTTGATCTCAGTGCTTCCTTACTCATCAGTAAGTTGAGGGCAGAGTGTGGGTAGAAGGTGCCGGAGTCATAAAAAAAAAAATGAAAACACTTCTAGTAATTTTATGCAGTGTTTCTACTTTTTCTGGTACAAATGGTACATACCTATACAGGAGCTGCAAGATTAGTTATAGGATTTCAATGATTCCCTATAAGTGTTAAATATGCTTACATTTGCATTTAAAACTGGCATTGTATAATATACTATATACCATTGAAAGGTAAAATTCCTGATAATAATCTACATTTCTCATCTTTCTTAGAGCAGTATTCAGTTCAGTTCAGTCGCTCAGTCGTGTCCGACTCTTTGTGACCCCATGAATCGCAGCACGCCAGGCCTCCCTGTCCATCACCAACTCCCGGAGTTCACTCAGACTCATGTCCATCGAGTCAGTGATGCCATCCAGCCATCTCATCCTCTGTCGTCCCCTTCTCCTCCTGCCCCCAATCCCTCCCAGCATCAGAGTCTTTTCCAATGAGTCAACTCTTCGCATGAGGTGGCCAAAGTACTGGAGTTTCAGCTTTAGCATCATTCCTTCCAAAGAAATCCCAGGGCTGATCTCCTTCAGAATGGACTGGCTGGATCTCCTTGCAGTATTAGGATGGCAAATTTTAAAAGTTTGTTACAAGTTGAGAGAAAGAGAGATCATGGAAGAAAAGAAAAGGTTTTATATTTTAGTTCCTCTAATAGCACTTTCCCCTACGCTTTCCACAGCAGACAGAGGCCAGCCCTACAGCTCCATTTTGCACTAGCCAGCCCTCTGTAGTTGCCCATGGAAACATGAACAAGAATGCCCATTTAAGCGAAATTGTAAAGGTGAAAAAATGGAAACAATTCAAAGTTCAGGAATAAATGATGGGATAGATTATGGCATAGTCAATAGGATGGAATAAATATATTGGCCAAATCTGTGGGTACATAGTGAAGATAAAAAACAAGGCTAAAAAAAGAAAAAGAAATGCTGCTCATATATAAGTATACCATAAACTTTAATTAACAAAATTATTTAAAATATTTTTAAAAGGCTGAGAAAAAAATAAAACTAGAGGGCATTACACAAAGTATGCAATCATGCATCTATTTAATTGTGTAAAGCAACCACAAAATTTATTACCTATGGATACACTTTTATGTGTATATAGAAACATTGACCAGGCACACACCAAGTTCATGATAGTGACTTTACTTAGGGAGAGAAAGAGAGAAAGAATGGGGCCAGGAAGAGGATGATGGAGGAGTTTATTTTAAATCTTTTATTTCTTAAAAAAACAAAAGTTTATTACAATGAATGTTGCATACATGAGTTTGATACATTGTTCTCAGTGGTTTCCATATTTGTTTAATTTTTAAAAAACCCTCCTAAGTTCAGTTAGATAGACCGGCTATGTCTCCTACCATCCCTTCAGGCCAAAAGCAATTTCCAAAGAAGAAAAAGAAACTACAGTGAGAACACAGAGCCACCCCTGCCCCCTGTTTGTTTCTTTTAACAAGATGCTAAAACATGGTTCTATCTATTTGGCAACATGGGAGATATGGCAGTGAGGCCTGGAGTAAATCTCTCCAGGGTTCGTGAGCAGAGTTTGTGCACAGACCATTAGCGAATCATTTGGTTGGCAAAGGAAGATACATTATGCATCTGATTTCCAAAATAATACTGGTGTTTTCTTTCTTGAGTCAATCTTTTTTTTTTTTTTTAACGTACATGACTTTTACATCCTGCATTTGCTACTAAGTCAGACTCTTTGGAATCATCCATTGCAGTCTGGGAGGATGGTCACATTCTTGGCCATGGACCAGACCAGAAGGCAGTGGTGATGATACCATGATGCACACAGCCTCTCAGCCCCTGCTCCCATATGGAGCTGAAACAGCTCTTTAAGCTCTGAAGGATTGAGCTCACTGTATGCATAATATAAGATGGAAATGACTTTGGTTGCAAAGGCAGGATGTAGTCCATTCATGTAGAAAACCATTGCAATAAAGTGAAAAGAAAGTTACTCTAGGAAAGTGATGCTTGGTTTGGGTTTTGTTTTACATCCTTCCTTTCCAGACATTGGCTTCATTGCTGGGAACTTGGCTGCTGTTTGAGGTCTGGCTCTCTGGAAACAACATGGTACTGATAAGGGTCCCTGGAAGTTGACCTGTTCAAGTTCAGCCCAACATTCTTCTGTCTTGCAGCCTCATTCCTCACCTCCATTGCTCTCCGCCATGAGCAAATCACACCCAGGTAAGTAACAGGGGCCTTCCATGTCACTTTTAATGGACATAGCACTTAGTTCACAGCCTGCACCTCTACTATTTTTCTACTGAAACCTCAAAATTTGACAAAGATGAAACATGGCCAGCATCCAAAGGACAATTCAAAATGTCAGTGTCTCTAACATAGAAAGTGGAAAGAAAAATAAAAGCTTCTACAAAAAATTAGATGGCATTTAAAATTATTTTCAATAACTCACCAGTAAGCCCCTTTTCATCCAAGTTGGTTACTAAAATGGAATTAACCCTTTATGAATAATTTATAATACTTACCCTAACTTATACTGCAAATAACTCACAAAACAGTGAAGGCTTTTCTCCCTGACATCTGTAGACTGCCACAATGGACTTGAATTGCCTCCCACTAACTGTTCATTAAGGGTGCAGGGGGTGTGGCAAGAGCAGAACCATCAGTAAGTAGAGTTGTGGGAGCCTTTTGTGTTTCAAGGTGAAAACTGATACTGAAAGGGATCTGCTGAGTCAGGGGACCTTCTGTCTGGCTTAGTGCTTTGACGCTGATGGCCATGTGGTTGGGATCCTGGAACTTTATCAGTTTATATTATACTATACCTGCATAAAAATCAATACACAATTAGCTATCAATTAATTTAGACCCCTGAAGAGAAGAACAGACAACAAAAAATCCCTCCCAGAGAACTTACAACCCTATCCACAAATCAGTAATATTCATCTTTGGAATATGTGACTTGATTTTTATTTCTACCAATTTGCCTCCCTAACTGAGTGTGATTTAGACTTCTCCGACAGTTTGTTTGCAGTTGGTATAGATAGTGAGAGGAGAGACCTGGGCAGATGGTTTGAGGAGAGTGGTCAGTTGTGGAAAAATCAAATTTCACAGTATACAATCCCCACCAAAGGTTGAGAATCTGCGGACTGGATGCTGATTTGTAATAAGAAAAGAGTTGTTCCTTTGCCTGTTTACAACATCTTTCCTTCCTCTAAATCAGATCTGTGTCCTGTAAGAGGAGGAGATGAGGGGTGGGAAGCAGTTGTGATTTGTTTCCATTTTGCAGATTGTACTCAGCAATACAGGAGAGTTCTCCCGACCATGAGAGTCCATGAGACCACATGGCCTATTGCTTGGAAGCTGAGTCCAGTGCCACGAACATCCTAACACCAAGCTCACTTCTGCAGCAAAGCAAAAGTCTACGGACTGAGCACACAGCTGCTGATGACAGGACTCACTCTAGAGACGCAGGAGCGCTAAATGTTTGCTGCCCCTACGAACATACTGGGTACTGTTTGGAGAGAAGCCCCATTGCTCCAGTTGGAATAGCCCTGGCCTTGCAGAACAGGGACCATGCTCCTTGTCTTATTGCAAATCATTGCTTTTCCCAACACCTCCTGAAATTAGCATTTTTAAATGTTACTAAGTAGTGTTTATATTTACTTTAATATTGCTTAAACTTCATCTAGTAGCTAGGTATACCTTAATCTATCTAATTACTATCTTATATAGTGTTTGACATTTAATTTTTTCCAGTTTTTCAGAATTACAGATAATGCTTTTTTCATATTGAAGGAAAAAAAAGAGTCCCTTGGACAGCAAGGAGATGAAACCAGTCAATCCTAAAGGAAATCAGTACTGAATATTCATTGGAAGGACTGATGCTGAAGCTGAAACTCCAATACTTTGACCACCTGATGCGAAGAGACAACTCATTAGAAAAGACTCTGATGCAGGGAAAGGTTGAGGGCAGAAGGAGAAGGGGGTGAATGAGGATGAGATGGCTGGATGGTATCACTAACTCGATGGACATGAGTTTGAGCAAGCTCTAGGAGATGGTGAAGAACAGGGAAGTCTGGTATGCAGCAGTTCATGAGATTGCAAAGAGTTGGACATGACTTAGCAACTAAACAACAACAGATAATTCTACAAAGAATATTTTTGCTTATGGCTTTTTTTCTATTGAGTTATTTTTTCAGATTTCTTCTCATATGTGTTATCACTAGGTTAAAGTCTAGAATCACTTTAAGTTCCTTTGCATTTTGCTTTCTAAAAAGGATATTCCAATATACAGTTGTTTTAAATTTTGTTTTGACTACCTTTATATAATACATCTATTAAAAAGTGCTTTTCTTATTTTTCATCTTGATCTTCTCAAAGTTCTAGCCCTAGACTTCAGGGCTACACCATAATACTATTTGAACTAACTAACCCTCTGCTGTTCTCATGTGAATTCAAATCCTTGTCAAAGAAATATAACGCTGGTTTTCTCCACTGACCTATCCCACTTATGCAAATGGACCTCAAATTTTCCCTTCCTAAGATAAAAAGATATTATCTTCTTCTGGAAAATAGAATCAGTATGGTCTGATTTGGGCTTCCCTGTTAGCTCAGCCTGTAAAGAATCTGTCTGCAATGCAGGAGACCCAGGTTTAATCCGTGAGTTGGGAAGGCCCCCTGGAGAAGGGAATGGGTACACACTCCAGTATTCTTGCCTGGAGAATTCCATGGACAGAGGAGGCTGGTGGGCTACAGAGCAAGAGTCAGACAGGACTAAGTGACTAACACTTTATTCATGGTCTGATTTCGGGTTACGGAAAATGATCTTCCTGTTAACAAGTCTTTGTGCTCTAGTGGTACCCAGGAGTAGGAAGGCTGGAAGAGAATAAAGAAAGGATTCAAAGGCAACAAGGACAGTCTGGTCTTTTAAAATAAATGTCCAGTATAGTGGAGTGAGAGGTGGGAGGGAGGATCAGGAGGAGGGAACATACACGTACCTCTGGCTGATTCATGTTGATGTATGGCAGAAATCAACACAATGCTGTAGAGCAGTTATCCTCCAATTACAAATAAACAAATTTCATTAAAAAATAAATTTCCAGTGTAACACAGAAGCACATGCACATACTTGCACACACACCCCTGAGCCTTCCAAATGTTGAAACATTACCTCCAGATGGGTTTGCCCTGAAACTTTTTTCTTAGAAGAAAACCCTGATTCCAGTTTGTTTTCTTGGTAGATGATAAAAGGACAAGCCATAAGAAAACTTAATTTGAAATCAGAAGAGCCAGTAAGTTTCACTAGCCTCTTTCTCAAAAAGTAACCAGCACTTACATGTATAAAATTATTACAGTATGTAGTACTACTATAAACACAGTTCTTGAACTGGAAGCTGACCCAAATTTCTACTCCCCAAGCTTTCTCCCATGTGCAGCCCTCTTCTGTCTTTTGCTCAGTGTCCCTTGGGTTTTTACCAGCATCCAAAATGTTCCCTTCCTTTGGGCTCTGCAGCAGTTACCCTACCGGTTAATGAGATTGCATTAATGTCTCAGGGCAATGGTGCCATCTTGTGAACACTTGGAATGCTGCAGTTTCATCCCAAAGTAAAGTTGCATTTTCCCAACTACAGGCACAAATGAGACTTTGTCTTTTTACTGCTTTTAGATCTAGGCCGAGAGGGGTCCCATATGGCTGAAGATGTCAAGAGGGTAGGGGGTAGACAATCTGTAGTGTCTGTTGGTCATGTCTCTTGAGATCTTGAATAAACCTTGGGAACTTGTATGAGAGTTGTTGCAAATCTGTTTACAAGATGCATTAATTTATTAGACCTGATCGGAAAGCTTTTCCCATAGCACAGTAATATGGCAACATTGTACTACAGGTGAGTTGGCATGCTGTGTGACTTGATTTACTCTTGTGAAATAATTACTTTACTGGACATGTGGTCTTTAATCAGAATCAATTCTGTGATTTAATTTTTTAAATATGAGAAATATTTTCACTTCAGAAACTCACCAACTTTGTGAATTTTGTGAAATTGGATATTCCAGTTGAAATATGTATTAGAGTTTGGGATATAAGACACAGGACTTTAATAATGATTTTTAAAACCCTAAAAGTATTCGGAGAAATGTTTGAGTCAGCACAGAATTTATATAATTTAGCAAATATATTAATAATAAAATTTTGTGGTAAAATTATTTTCTTAAAGAAAGCATAAACTTTCCTTTTGATGAACCTCTTTCTTGTACGATTTAACTAAAGGCCAGAATGTGTGCAAGTATCCTTTGGAAGGAAGAAACTGGTATTCTTCTAAGCTACTCCTAAAAAAGGTGTTTGTTCAACTAAAATGTGTTGTCTGCCCAGTGCTGTCACTAACAGAAAATTATCTCTGATTCTGTCTTCTTGGTGCAGATTTTCCATCAGTAAAATTCAATTTTGAAATGCAAATAAACTCTTCTCTCCATAAGCTTGTAAAAATGGCAAAACTGCCCACAAGAAAAGTAATTGTCACATAATTAGGTATTTAAACAGGAAGACTATCCTGATGTTTTAATTTTTGCTTTATTGCAATGATGTATACTGAATAATAAGGCAGGATGGGACAAGGTGATAAATTAGGGGAGAAAACAGCTAATAGCACCAAAAGGGGCTGTCCCTGGACACAGAGCCTGGAAGAAAACAGAATTGACTTGCAGGGAATCACCATGGGGCCTAAGGAAAATAAACACAACTCTACTCAGAAAGCCCTCTTTACTCACTGGTTAAATTATTAATAAATAACCAGAACCCAACAAAGTGTCGTTGCAAGCCAGAATTGCTTTTGGAAGAAAAATGTGAAAATGAGGATTTATGAAGAAGTTACATCCTGGGGTCAATACAAATTCAGTCCAATTCCTTCAACCTTCTTCATTTTTCTTACAGAATTCTACTTCTTGTTAATGTTTGTAATAACCATCCTGTGGCACTGTCGGTTCCCAAATCATCAAAGAAAGATCAAATTACAGATCTTCCTCAACTTACGATGGGGTTATGCCCTGATAAACCCATTGTAAGTTGAAGATATTATAAGTGGAAAATACATGTAATACACCTAACTTAGCAAACTTCATAGCCTTGCCTATCTTAAAATGCCCAGAACATTTACATCAGCCTACAGCTAGGTAAAATCCTCTAACGCAAATCCTCCTTTATAATAAAGTGTGGATTATCACATGTAATTTATTGAATTCCATGCTAAAAATGAAAGAATGGTGGAAAGGGTACAAAATGGTTGTACCAATTGTTTACCCTCACAATCACGTGGCCGACTGGGACCTGTAGCTGCAATCGTACAGCATATCACTAGCCCTGGAAAAGAGTAAAATTCAAAATTTGAAGCACAACGTCTACTGAATGTGTTTTTCTTTTACACCATAGTAAAGTCGATAAATGGTAAGTTGAATCATTATAAGTCAGGGGCCCTCTGTAATGTTTCATGATGCTACTTACTAGACAACAGAGTGGGCTCACATGTTACAGAAGGATGTTTGATAAAGGTGGAAATTACAAGGGTTATCTGATCCACCTCAATTAATCAGAAATTTCAATTAACAGAACCCTGGTTCTGATAATATTCCATTGTGATAATGGTGGAAAAGAAAAAGAGAAGGAAAGGAAGAGAAGGAGGAGGAGGAAGAGAAGGAATTTGAACTTCTCAGCAGCTAATAAGGAACACACTTTTCTTTGGATCTTTCAAGGTAGCCAGCGTGGGGCTAACTATGTAACAGGTGTGCATCAGATACACTTGTTTGGGTAAATTTCTCCTCTCAATACCTGGGGTGGAGGGCATGAATGGAATTTACTCCCTAAAAATGAAGTCTCTTGAGTCAGAAATCAAACAAGCTTTCAAAGAAAAATGTGCTTATATCAACAAGATACAGGTATCAGCTTGAAGGGTTTCCTACTAGTCAAAGTTGGGGCAATTTACACATCACAAGCATGATAACTGTAAATTGAATATATGAAAACCTATCAGTCTATAATGATACTTGAAAGAAAAAAGGCCAAAAGAAGTGCTTTGTCACCATCCTTGAAGACTATATCAATCTCTTAATTGTAAAATTTGTAATTAATGGGAAAGAATTAGGTATTATCTTGCCTTTCAAGTGCAATCTATATTCTAGGGTAACCAGCTGGTGAAAGAACATTTTCCTTTACAGTTAAGTCTTAGCTAATAATAGATGGACTTACAGATATAGAAAATCACTACTTTGCAATCCCTATTAAGAGAAATGATTCTGGCATGGATGATTAAAAGATGCTAAAATCTGAAGGGAGTAGATGTGGATGTTAACATCCACCTCATAGATTACAAGGGGGGAAAGCATAACTTTCCACAGGAGGGGTCAGTGCTCTATGTGGGCATCAGTGGTGGACAGCCAGAGAGCATGCACCTTCTGTGAGGAGGCAACGAAAGGTCTATTAGCTGTGATGTTCTTGCCCAAAGTATTTAGGTTGAGTATAATCAAGCTTTTAGTTCTAACTTTGAGTTTACAAGAAGATAGTGTCTACAGAAGCAAGTAAAACAGTATTGCAAGGGATCAAAAGTCCATAAGGTAGTACATTCTAAAGAACAGCTGGTCTGGTCTCAGCAAATTACTGTTAAGGAAAACAAAAGGGAAGGAGGTTGCTCTAATACGTGGTCCTTGATTAGAATCTGATTTGAAAAAACCATTTTGGGAACAGTTGGGGAATTTTTCACACAGACTAGGTATTACATGATGTTAAGGTATTATTGTCAATTTTGTTAGCTGTGATAGCAGAATTGTGGTGATGGAGGAAAATATTCCCAAATTTCACCACTGGAAACAGCCATTATTAATGCAGATGAATTTCATTTCAGACATTATTTAATGAATAAGAGAGAAGGAATATGAAAATATTTCTATAAAGATAAAAATAATGCTACCATATACACACTACTATATATGAAAGAGATAACCAACAAGAACCCACTGTATAGTATAGGAAACTGTACTCAGTATTACATAATAACCCATAGGGGAAAGGAATCTGAAAAAGAATATATATACCTATGTATTTGAATCACTTTGCTGCACACCTGAAACTAACACAATATTGTGAATTAATTATACTTCAATTAAAAATGCAAGAAATCATTGGTATATACTAATTTTAAGAAAAAATATTACATTGAAATTTAATTGAATTTTAAGAAAAAGGAGAAACCAAAATGAAACTGAGGAAATACCTTTCCTCAGTTTAACTTTCTGCTTCTTCACTATATTTTACTTTAACTAAATGCTTCTTCACTGTATTTCCTGAAATACAGCTCTAGGATTAATAACAAAGATTAAGAAGCACTTTTGTTTGTTTTTTAAGTAAATTATGGTGAATCCACACACTTAATGGTTTATTACGGAATTGTTGAAATAATGCTGTCAAGTATTATTTAAAGACAAATACTTGCCATATATGGTTTTTCATTTTCTATCATTTTTTTGTATTACTTTATTATCTTTTAAATTATCTTTATTTTTAGTGAAGTATAGTTGCTAAACAACATCATGTAAGTTACAGGCATACAATACAGTGATTCACAATTTTTAAAGGTTATACTCCATGAATAGTTATTATAAAATATTGGCTATACAGTATTCACCATGTTGTACAATATATCCTTGTAGCTTCAGTTCAGTCGCTCAGTTGTGTCCAACTGTTTGCGACCCCATGGACTGCAGCCAGGCCTCCCTGTCCATCACCAACTCCCGGAGTTCACTCAAACTCATGCCCATTGAGTCAGGGATGCCATCCAATCATCTCATCCTCTGTTGTCCCCTTCTCCTCCTGCCTTCAATCTTTATACCTAATATTTTGTACCTCTTACTCCCCTACCTCTATATTGCCCCTCCCTTCTTCCCTCTCTTCACTGGTAACCACTAGTTTGTTTTCTATATCTGTGATTTAGTTCTTTATTTTAAGAACATAATTTTTTTTTTTAATATGGAACCATAGAAGGCCCAGAATTGCCAAAGCAAACCAGTGGGAAAAGAATAAGGCAGGAGGCATAACCCTCCCAGACTTCAGACAACATTACAAAGCTATACTAATCAAAATAGCATGATATTGGCACAAATATGAGACACAGGAATCCATGCAGCAGAATAAAGGGAAACATCATTCCTGTCATTGTGAAACTAGTATATCTTCCTAAAGAGACCTGAACATTGATTGTTTTTATCAGCCTAAATTAGACTATTTCAAAGTACACTATTTTCCCATAATAAGAGAGAAGGAAAGTAGCTATTGATTGTCTCAACTTAAGGTATATATATGAATGTAAAATAAACAAAAAAAAATTTTAGTATATAAATTTTTAGTTCTTTATTTAGTTCACCTCTTGATTGGCTGGCTTTTATCAAGACATTTTTACAAAGCTCATGAATGCCTCAAAACACTTATTAAAGCAAAAGAGAGTGGAAAATTATGTATTTCTAATTAGAAAAAAAAAAAAATCACAGGATTTCATGCTAGAGAGCATTTGTGCAGTTGCACAGAAAGGAATTTCTTTTCAGCTTGGCCACAAAGGATGCAGGAACTCATCGTTAATGGTTTTAAGAGCCCCAGGCCAAGGATTTCCAGGAGTGACTTTTGATCTTGATCAGTACTAGCTCTAAGGCTTGAGAGATCAAAAGCATCTAAGCCTCAATTTCTCCATCTGGAAAATGTAAACATTATCTATTTGTTGTTGTTGTTGTTGTTCAGTCACTAAGTTGAGTCCAAGTTTTTGTGACCCCTTTGTCCTCTACTATCTCCCAGGGTTTGCTCAAATTCATGTCCATTGAGTTGGTGATGCTATCTAATCATCTTATCCTCTGCCGCTCCCTTCTCCTTTTGCCTTCAATCTTGCCCAGCATCAGGGTCTTTTCCAACAAGTCAGCTCTCTGCATCAGGTGTCCAAAGTATTAAAGTTTCAGCTTCAGCAACAGTCCTTCCAATGAATATTCAGGGTTGATTTCCTTTAGGATTGACTGGTTTGATCTTCTCGCAGTCCAAGGAACTCTGAAGAGTTTTCTCTAACACCACAGTCTGAAAGCCTCATTTCTTTGGCACTCATCCTTCTTTATGGTCCAACTCTCATATCTGTACATGACTACTGGAAAAACCATAGCTTTGAGTACATAGACTTTTGTCTGCAAAGTGATGTCTCTGCTTACTCATGTGTGTTAGTCACTCAGTCATGTCTGACTCTGTGCAACCCCATGAACTGTAGCCTGCCAGGCTCCTCTGTCCATGGGATTCTCCAGCAAAAGAATCCCATGGACCAAGGTAGGTATGCTTACTCATACCTATCTTAAGAAGCAACTGAAAGAGTTAAAGGAGAAAAATCTGTATAAAATGCCAGGACAGTGCCTAACATATAGTTAACTATAAACACTAGCTTATGTGACATTCACCGGCACATAGCTCAGTAAATGCTAGTTATAATTGAGATTCCTAGGAGGGTAACTTTGATGTCTTCTGATGACGTTAGAAGGAAGTCAAATTAGAGGTAAGGGGTTATCATGCATTGCCTTCCAAGATTTCTAAGGCAGAATTGGCCAGAGTCCTAGAGTTCTGATGCACCACGGGCAGTCACCAAGATGAAGTTAAAGCATTTGAAGAATTCACTTGAAAAGTCTCATTCAAGTCTTAAAGAACAATACATCAAGCCAAGTTGTGACTGATACTAGGTAGTATGATTAAGCATTAGTACCTATTAATAACTTGAGATTTCCATTTTTTCAAGTCTTATGGTAATGGAATTCTGAACCATAGTTTGATGCTTTTCTGTTCTAATAAAATAAAACTAAGAAATGTAATTAAATTGTTAAATAACTCTATTTCTTGGCAATATAGTCTATCTTTGGGAGATTAAGTAACAAAATAGTTTCCTTTTGAGGTTTTCAGACTGGTTACCAATTAGCAAAGTGAACACTGCTCAGAATTATCTCACGGTCCAAGCTTGTTGTCTTGTGGCACCAACATTTATTGAACCACCTGACTTCTTCCAGAGCATTTGAGAAACTACATTAAGAGAGAAACAACACTGGTATAGACATGGCTACTTTTCTTACTATAGTAAGCCTCACTCTCAGTGAATCTCCTCCTTTATTCTTTCTTTCCACAAATATTTAATGAGCACCGGCTATGTGCCAGGTGAATATGATATTGAACAAAACATATGTGGTTCTTCACTTCATGTTTAGTTGTAGTTTATTATTCAAAACAGTACACAGATTAATGTAAAATTACAACTGTGATAAATGGTTTGAAGAAGAGGTACCTGGTATTTTGAAAGCTGGTAAAAGGGTGATGGAGTTTTGAAAGAGGAGCCAGGGAAAGCATCCTTGAGAAGGTGACATTTTTATCTCAGGTTTAAAAGAGAAGAGTATGTTATTGAGGGAGTTGGGGTATATGGGGAAAGAATCTTAAACAAAGGGAACAGTAAGAGTCAAGTTCCTGTAGCATGAGAAATTATATCAATATTGGGAAGTGAAGGAAGACAAGAAGGGTTAGTAAATAAGGTGCTGGAGAGGGTGCAGTTTGAAACAAGGCTGGCGAGGTAGGCAAGAGCCACACCTCAGATGGCAGTGCAAGGGGAGATATCAGAGGATTTTAAGCAAGGGCTTGATCTAGCTTGGTTAAATTTGCACCTCAATAAGTTCTCTTGAAGTAGGGGGAATAAGAAAGGTAAGAAAGAGTGGCAGCTTGGGGTATGGTAGTGATGATAAAGATGGAGAAAATTGGTTGGGTTCTCCTAAATATCTAATTTAAGATATTTAGGAGATATTTAAGAGATAAATTGACGATTCAGTAACTCATCAATATTTAGGAAATATTTAATAATAAATAATTGATGAGTCAGTAACATGATGATGAGTTAGTTAAGGAGGGTGAGCAAAAGGGAGCCATAAGAAAGGGAACCAAAGATCTCCTAGGCTCTTGGTTGTGAGATTGGATGGATGGTGTTGAAACCTCTCACTAGAGAAGGGAACAAGGGAAAACGAAAAGGGTTAGGGAAAGGAGTGAGAAATCATAGATTGAGTTTGGATAAGAGGTTTGAAGACCTTTTAAATATCCAAAGACACATTCAGAACATAATAGGCTCTCAAAAAATATTCACTGATTTAACCAAGGAGACAACAGTAAAAAGGAAGTTGAATGCATGAGCCTGGATCCCAAAGAATGGGTGTGGCTGGTGAGATCTAAGTATTTGAGTTGATGGCTTCTAGGTAGTTATTGAAGGTGTGAATGTTGAAGAAAGTTTAGAATGGAATACAGTAGGAAGAAAAGAGGGCTGAGGACTTAATGGAATTCCAAATTTTACTGTTTGGAGAAGAGATGAAACCTGCCAAGGGGACAGAGAAGGAATGGACATTTGGATGAAGGCAAGAGAGTGAGGTGTGATGGAAACCAGGTGAAAGATGTGTTTCAAGAAAGGAAATCAGTATATATTAGCACATGAGAAAATGGGTGACTAGAGAGTTTAATGAAGAAATCGTTTGCAAAAGAGTGAGCAATGTTAAGATACCAACAAGGGACACTGAAGCAGCTCAGGGCCAGCAACAGGTTGGTCTAACCTATCGGTCAGAGAGAACGGGGGTTACCTGAACCGAAGAACTGTGGCTGTCAGGGGGGTCTGCCCAACAACTGCTCAACTGGAGCTTGGTGAAGAAAAGGCAGGAGAATAAATACCCTGACCTTTCTCTCCTCTCTTCATCTAATCTCCTGCCTGGACTTTCACTGGCCAAACCTATCAGAGGGTACGGGAGCCTGTTGCTGTAATGCTTAGAAGTCAGCACCCTAGGGTAGGGTGAAAAGATGAAGCACAGATCTGGAGTGGCAAATAGAAAAAGTCTAAGAAGGAAGCAACGAGAGGATGTTGCTGACAGGGCAAATAAGATGAGGGCTGAAACACATCCCCTGGGAGACTCAGAGGTCCTAGGTGATCCCCAGGGAGAAGTGGTGGAGAGATGCTGGGCCAGTCAGAATGGAGTGGGCAGGGCTGTGAATGGCAGGTGAGGAAATGAAGGGATTTTATCACGTTTGGCTGAGAATGGGGAAGAGAAGAAGGGAGAAATGGAGAGGCGGCAACATGTGAATGAGAGAAACAGTGAGGATCATATTTCAAAGAGGCCATTGTTGTGCTCCCTGCCACTCCCACCTGCTCTCGGCTCAATGAATGTCTCCTCATGCCCTGAGGGACTTTCCCTTTCCCCCTTCAACCCAGTTAGACAAGAATCATGTACTCCCTTGGGACAAGAGTTCACTCGGAAACCAGATAGACAATGGCGGCAAATTATGGCTCTTAAGTTCAAAAATAACTTGTCAGTGTGTAAGATAGGAAGGCTCAGAGGCATCCTTGAAGAACCAGTTTCTCCTCACCACCTCCTCCTGTGGCTGAAATAAAAGACTCTTGAGCAGCTTTACCCACTCAGCCCTCGCAACTTGGGCTGTGTATGACAGGCCCTTCTTTAGTTTGGAAGAAAAGCTATGACAAACCTAAACAGCATATTAAAAAGCAGAGAGATCACTTTGCCCACAAAGGTCTGTCTAGTCAAAGCTATGGTTTTTCCAGTAGTCAAGTATGGATGTGAGAGTTGGACTATAAAGAAAGCTGAGCACCAAAGAATTGATGCTTTTGAACTGTGGTGTTGGAGACGACTCTTGAGAATCCCTTGGACTGCAAGGAGATCAAACCAGTCAATCCTAAAGGAAATCAACCCTGAATATTCATTGGAAGGACTGATGCTGAAGCTGAAGCTCCAATACTTTGGCCATATGATGTGAAGAGCTGACTTATTGGAAAAGACCCTGATGCTGGGAAAGATTGAAGGCAGGAGGAGAAGGGGATGACAGAGAATGAGATGATTGGATGGCATCACCAACTCTATGGACGTGAGTTTGAGCAATCTCTGGGAGTTGGTGATGGGCAGGGAAGCCTGGCGTGCTGCAGTCCATGGGGTTGCAAAGAGTCAGACACGACTGAACTGAACTGAACTGAACCTTCAGTTTGGAGAAATAAGATTACAGAGGACTCATACCCAGGTGGCGCTAGTGGTAAAGAATCCACCTGCCCATGCAAGAGATGTGAAAGACACAGTTTCAGTCCCTGGCTTGGGAAGATCCCCAGGAGTAGGAAATGGCAACCCACTTCAGCATTCTTGCCTGGAAAATTCCACAGATAGAGGAGCCTGACAGGCTATAGTCCATGGGGCTGCAAAGAATCGAACATGACTGAGCAACTGAGCACCAGCACATACATGCCTTATGCCAAGGTAAGACTCTTAGGATAGTCCCCTATGCCATCCTGGTGCAGAAGCTATGCAGTGGAAGGATTTCAATCATCCCAGGAAACATCATCGTACCTGGTTATAGAAATGACATTAGACTGACCGGACCCCAGCTAAGTGGATTTTAGAAGTAGTAAGAACCCTAAATTCTTCAGTATCTTTGATTATCTATGTGGTCCTCAGGACCAACTGTAGAAACAAGGACTATGGAAACTATGCTCTTAATTGCTTCTATTATGAGCTATGAATTGTTTCTTCTCCTTCAATCCCCATAACTATCATATATGAGGATTATTGCTAGTGACTAATATTTTAGGTTTCAAGAGGGAGTATGAACAAATTGATGTCACTCAACAATAATATGGTACCTGATGAGACTTTGAGTGGTTCCTGCATGAGACACATGAACTTTTCACCTAAAAGAAGGCTAAGAGTGATTCTGTGGGGCAAAAGGGTGGGTTGTATAGAAAATCTTCTATTTATTCTTCCAGATCTATTATCATCCTTCTTCCACTCTTGTGGGAGACTGAATAATGTCCCCCAAAGATATCCAGTTTACCATTTCTGGAACCCACAAATGTCTTATTTGGCAAAAGGAACTTTGCTAATGCAATGAAGTTAAGGATTTTGAGATGGGAAGATCCCAGTGGACCCTAAATGCAATTTAAATGTTTTTGTACAAAGGAGACAGAAGGCACAGGACATAGAAGAGAAGAAGCCCAAAGGGAAGAAGCACAGTCAGAGGGAAAAGAAGTATATATACCAGTGATATATCACTGGTTTTGAAGATGAACAAAGAGGCCATGAGCCAAGGAATGCAGCTCTTGGCTCTGGAAAAAGCAAACAAACTGATTTTCTTGTAGGGCCTCTGGAAGGAGTGAATCTCTCAGTTCAATCAGTCAGTTCAGTCTCTTGTGTCCAACTCCTTGCAACCCCATGGGCTGGGGTCAGTCCTTGTGACCCCATGGACTGGAAGCAGCACGCCAGGCTTTCCTGTCCAACACCAACTCCCAGAGCTTGCTCAAACTCAAGTCCCTTGAGTTAGTGATGCCATCAGGTCCATCAAGTCGACTCAAGTCCACTGAATCGACTCAGAGGGTAGGGAGGAGATTCTTCAAGGATGCCTCTGATTAGTGGATCTCTGCTAACACCTTAATTTTAGCCCTGTAAGACTCATTTTTAACTTCCCACAAAACTACAAGAGAATAATTTCTGTTGGTTAAGCACCAAGTTTGTGATAATTTGTTACAGTAGGTATAGGAAACTAATGCAGTCCTATTCTCTGCCTTGAAGATGCTGATCTGCATGGACTATACAAAGTTTCCTTTGCCTCTGACTTCTGGTTCAGTTTGGCACAACTGGCTACTCTAGTATAAAAGGGCATGAGGATATTCAGGTAAAACAACGAAGAAAATGTTTTGGTAGGTTCATTCAGGATTGAGGCTTTGTCCTTGTTAGTATAGTGGTGAGAATACCCACATGTCACACGGAAGACCATGGTTCAATTCCCCAGTGGGGAGGCAACACACCCTTTCAGTCTTCCCCAATAGCTCAGCAGGTGAAGAATCCACCTGCAATGCAGGAGACACAGGAGAACGGGGTTTGATCCCTGGATCGGGAAGATCCCCTGGAGAAGGAAATGGCAACTCACTCCAGTATTCTTGCCTGGAGAATTCCATGGACAGAGGAGCCTGGTGAGCCACAGTCCACGGGGGTTGCAAAGAGTCAAACATGACTAAGTGACTAAAACAACAATATAGCAGGATGAGGGATGTGTTGGAATTGGCTTATATCAGCTCACAAGGGGGAAGTCTGTGCATCTCTTTCCAGCCCCATGTTCAGCGGCATCACGCTAATAGCCGGAAATCAGCCAGCCATGGTGGGGAAACTTACCCAAGGAAATCAGCAATGCTCCAAATCAGCTCCTTACCTAAACTGCTTGCATTTACCAGCGCCCTACTGAACAGGTTCAATGAAAAGAGAAATAGATTTAAAAGATTATATTAGAAAGAGAATTACCAAAATTTAAATTACTACATTTACGAAAAATTTTAAAACATAGAGGCTGATGGGATTAGAGGAATGCAGAAACTAATGAACTGGATGACTCATAAGGTTCAAGACCAAGGTAGTGAGAGTAGTGAAAAGGTCACCTGCCATTCATAGTTCAAAATTGGCAAAACAAAGTACAGTTTACAGATACCAACTGTGTTTTTTAAAAAAATAGAAAGGCAAAGGATTGATTAAAAACAAAAAAAAAAACCTTCAGGTGTTGTTACCTCTAGTGATCTGGGGTGGCAGATGAAGTTGGGAAAGGCTCATGTCGGGCTCCTAAGGTACTGATGATGCTATATTTCTTAACTGTGGTGAGCATATAGGTATTCACTTCATTATTCTTCTTTAAACTTCTAGATACTTTTAAAAACTTTTTGGTAGGGATGGTATACCTCAATTCTGTGTTCCTAAAATTGATTGATAATGGTTTCAGGCTAGTATACAGATTCATGAGTCTTATTTAAGAAGGATACTAAGGAATGGTTAAGAAATTGGGCTCTTGTGGCAACCACTCCAGTACCCTTGCCTGGAAAACCCCATGGACGGAGGAGCCTGGTAGGCTGCAGTCCATGGGGTCGCTGAGAGTCGGATATGACTGAGCGACTTCACTTTCACTTTTCACTTTCATGCATTGGAGAAGGAAATGGCAACCCACTCCAGTGTTCTTGCCTGGAGAATCCCAGGGACGGGGGAGCCTGGTGGGCTGCCGTCTATGGGGTCGCACAGAGTCGGACACGACTGAGGCAACTTAGCAGCAGCAGCAGCAATGTATCTTGAGGGCTTCCCCAGGGCTCAGTGGTGAAGAATCGCATGGAATGCAGGAGACCCAGGTGTGATCCCTGGTTGGTAAGATCCCTGGGAAGAAAACATGGCAACCCACTCCAATATTCTTGCCTGGAGAATTCCATGGACACAAGAGCTACAGTTCATAGGGTCACAAAGAGTTAAATATGACTGAAGCGACTGTTAACACCCGCACGAAATGTATCTTGGAATGCATTTTTAAGGTTAACTTAATATAAGTTCTTTCTGGATTTATTTCTCCACTGATCTCCAGTAGCATATTGGGCACCTACCAACCTGCGGAGTTCATCTTTCAGTGTCCTATCTTTTTGTCTTTTCGTACTGTTCATGGGGTTCTCAAGGCAAGAATACTGAAGTGGTTTGCCATTCCCTTCTCCAGTGGACCACATTCTGTCAGACCTCTCCACCATGACCCGTCCATCTTGGGTGGCCCCACAATGCGTGGCTTAGTTTCATTGAGTTAGACAAGGCTGTGGTCTGTGTGATCAGATTGGCCAGTTGTCTGTGATTATGTTTCAGTCTGTCTGCCCTCTGATGCCCTCTCTCAGCACCTACCGTCTTACTTGGGTTTGTCTTACCTTGGATGTTGGGTATCTCTTCACGGCTGCTCCAGCAAAGTGCAGCCTCTGCTTCTTACCTTGGACATGGGGTAGCTCCTCTGCAGCTGCCTCCCCTGACCTTAGAGGTGGAGTAGCTCCTCTCAGCCGCCGCCCCTGACCTTGGACATGGGGTAGCTCCTCTCGGTTGCTCCTGCACCGTCGCAGCCACTGCTCCTGCACTGTCACCAGTCTTGAGAAACCTATATGCAGGTCAGGAAGCAACAGTTAGAACTGGACATGGAACAACAGACTGGTTCCAAATAGAAAAAGGAGTATGTCAAGGCTGTATATTGTCACCCTGCTTATTTAACTTATATGAAGAGTACATCATGAGAAATGCTGGGCTGGATGAAGCACAAGCTGGAATCAAGATTGCCGGGAGAAATATCAATAACCTCAGATATGCAGATGACACCACCCTTATGGCAGAAAATGAAGAAGTAAAGAGCCTCTTGATGAAAGTGAAAGAGGAGAGTGAAAAAGTTGGCTTCAAGCTCAACATTCAGAAAACTAAGACGAAGGCATCCAGTCCCATCACTTCATGGCAGATACATGGGAAAACAGTGGAAACAGTGGCTGACTTTATTTTTCTGGGCTCCAAAATCACTGCAGATGGTGATTGCAGCCATGAAATTAAAAGACACTTACTCCTTGGAAGGAAAGTTATGACCAACCTAGATAGCATATTAAAAAGCATAGACATTACTTTGCCAACAAAGGTCCATCTAGTCAAGGCTATGGTTTTTCCAGTGGTCATGTATGGATGTGAGAGTTGGACTGTGAAGAAAGCTGAGCGCTGAAGAATTGATGGTTTTGAACTGTGGTGTTGGTGAAGACTCTTGAGAGTCCCTTGGACTGCAAGGAGATCCAACCAGTCCATCCTAAAGGAGATCAGTCCTGGGTGTTCATTGGAAGGACTGGTGTTGAAGCTGGAACTCCAATACTTGGGCCACCTGATGCAAAGAGCTGACTCATTGGAAAAGACCCTGATGCTGGGAAAGATTGAGGGCAGGAGGAGAAGGGGACAACAGAGGATGAGATGGTTGGATGGCATCACCGACACAATGGACATGGGTTTGGGTGGACTCCAGGGGTTGGTGATGGACAGGGAGGCCTGGTGTGCTGCGGTTCATGGGGTCACAAAGAGTCGGACACGACTGAGCAACTGAACTGAACTGAATATAAGTTTTATAAACAGATTGAACCTTCTTTTTTTCCTCTGTGCTGTAGAATAGGTTCTCATTAGTTATCTATTTTATACATTGTAACGTGTATATGTCAATCCTAATCTCCCAGTTTATCCCATCCCCCCTTCCCCACTTGGTGTCCATACAAATACTGTTTGACTCCACTTATATGAGATACCTAGAACAGTCAAATTCACAGTGTCAGAAAGTACCTTGGTAGATGTTAGAGGCTGAGGGGTGAGGGTAAAGTGGGAAAGGGGAAGGGAGAGTTGGTGTTTAATGGAGACAGGGTTTCAGTTTAGGAAGGTGAAAAGTATGGGAGATGGAAGATGGTAAGATTTGCACAAGGCGAATCTGTACTCCATGCCACTGAACTGTACAGATAAAAATGCTTAAAATAGTATGATTTACATTCTATGACTTTTACCACAATTAAAAAAAAACAACCATAAAATAAAGAACAACTTGGGCTTTGGAATCAACCCAAGGTCCAAACTGGAATTTTCCAATATTAATTCCATGACATCATACAAAATATTTTTTATTTTACAAACATTTTTTGAATACAGTAGACCCTTGAGCAGCATGGGAGTTAGGAACACTGACCCCCTGAGCAGTTCAAAGTCTGTGTATAATTTTATAGTCTGGGACTTCCCTGGTGGTACAGTGGAGTGCCCTGGCTGGTGACACAGGTTCAATCCCTGGTTCGGGAAGAACCCACAGGCCTCAGAGCAACTTAGCACATGTAGCACAGCTACTGAGCCTGTGTTCTAGAGCTCATGAATTGCAACTCTTTAACTCAAATGCTGCAGCTACTAAAACTTGAGTGCTGCAACTACTGAAACCCCCACACCTCCAGCCTGTGCTCCACAAGAGAAGCCGTGCACAGGAATGAGAAGCCCATGTACTCCAGCAAAGAGTAGCCCGCCGGCCCCTCACCACTCACCACACCTAGAGAGAGCTCTCATGTGGCAATGAAGATCCAACTCAGCCAAAGAAACCAAAAAACTTTATAGTCTGCTCTGTACCTGCAATTCCGCATCCTCAGACTCAACCAAATCCAGATCATGCAGCACTGTAGTATTTAGTAATGAAAAATATCTGAGTGTAAGTGAACCTGTGCAGTTCAAACCCATGTGTTCAAGGGTCAACTGTATCTACGGTATCCCAGACATTAGTCTATGTACTGAGGATACGCTGATTCAGAAGATAGATGAGCCAGATCCAGTTTTTTGTTGTTATGCATCTTACACATTAGCTTCTCTGAACCTTAGTTCTTATTGAGGATGGTAATTTATGAATGTTAAATAAAGAGTTAATTACATAGCAATTGGCAAAGGGTGAATGCCAATGTATTTGGTAAATGCTCCACCAATGGTGCTTACTTTTCCAATTAATATGTATAAGAAGCAAAATAATCCTTCATCTGCCAGGCAACACTGGGAACTAAGATGTTCCAGGTAAGTGAATTTTAAAAAATTTAATCCCACATAGTCTAGTATTTTTAAAAACTGAGATCTAACATACATATAGTAAGTGAACAAATCTTAATGTCTCAATAATTTTTATAGACGTATACACCCACGTGATTCCACCTAGATCAAAGACAAAGAACATTGCCAGAAATGCCCCACAGACATGTCTAAAATTTTATTTTAGACATTTTTATGGCTAAACTTCTGAAAAGTCTGACATGCGTTTTTGTCTTCAGGAAGGGAGGACCAGAAACATAGCTACCTCTTGCTGGTGATTGCCAAGAGGTGATGTAATTTTGCTGTCTCCTTTTCTTCCTTTTTCTTCTGTATCTCTTTTAGATACACACATATAACATGAGATTGGTTATGTTTATGTTTGTTTTTTGTTGAACTTTCCATCTCTTTTCTACTCAACATAAGGCCTTCTTCTTAAAGGTCCACACTTTCTTAATGTACATTGTTTTTCCTGTGTTGCAGAACTGATAACAATATGTGTGTGTTCTCAGTCGTGTCCAACTCTTTGCGACACCATGGACTGTAGCCCGCCAGGCTCCTCTGTCCATGGGATTCTCCAGGCAAGAATACTGGAGTGGGTTGCCATTTCCTATACAAAGGGATCTTCCCAACCCTGGGATCAAAGCTGAATCTCTTGTATCTCCTACATTGGTGAGTAGATTCTTTACCACTGCACCACCTGGGAAGCTCTAATAACGATATGTTAAACAAGAATTAGGTTGGCACTAAAGAAAAAGACCAGTGAAGGATTTTTTGGTGACAAGACCCTCAGAAATCTGTGTCAGGGGTTGAAAGGGATTTTGTTTGCTTTTGAAAAAAAATTTTTTCTCATCCATGAGTTCCACATACTGTGGATCTGAAGTAGACTGTTCTCACTTATTGATTTATTTGTCCTTATAGCATCGTCTCAAGAGTAGGAGTCATTTGATTACTTCTTACAGATGAAGAATGCGGCTTGATGCATTACAGCCTGGTCCCACAACAGGGCAGCATTCTTAACTCAGGGTCCTTTTTCCCCTAGCTGAGCATTACATGGTTCAGAAATATCTCTTTTCACCTTTTTTAAGAAACCAAATGAATGTGAGAGTTGACAATTATCTGAACAGCTGGCTAATCCCAGCAATTATTTCCTTAGTGTGAACTGTGGTCCAGCAGAGAGACAGCAGGTGACTGCTTGATCTTGATTCACTTCCTTCTTCCTAGTCATGGATAATTTTAGACTTCAGATCATATTAGGGAATGAATGACTAGAGTGAGAGGGATGGAGTATGTATGTGGCAGAAATTCATGGGTGAGGGCCAACTGCCCACATGGGACCTCCGTTTGAAAACTTGGCCCATCAGATTCATTTGATGCTTCAACAAAAACTGAATGAATAAAGGGCTATTGAGACTAGACCTTTGAAAGTGTGTGGCTCTCACATTCATTCATCGACAGCTTGCTATGAGCTGGGCACTTGCACGGAGCTGCAGGGAACTCCTAAGACACCTGAACCAACCTGCCTGCCACCTCAGAATGAATGAACTTTCTTGGCTTGGTTTCATTTCTCTTCTCTCAGAGACCCATCATCTCCATGCTGTGCAGACCCAGTTTAATCTTGGCTTGGAAATAAGCTCATTTTTCTCCCCATTTATGGAGAGGATTCTCCACAAGAGAGAGGCGGTGTGGCTCGGTGGGCCATGGAGGAGAGATCATTGCACTGCCTGAGATAGCTTTTCTCCCCTCTGCAGACTCTGAGAGTCCCGCCTGGACTCCAGAGTCCCATTGAGAGCATGACAGCAATGTTTATGTGCAATTCTAATGCAGGTTTTAGAGGCATAAGTGCTTTTTAATGCATAGCATTACAGCGAGTGGGCCCTATTCTCTCAGCCTCTGAATAGCTGTCTAGAGGGGCGTAATTCCCAGCTCTGCCTCCAAGCACAGTTATTTACAAGCTCAGTTACACGTTCACATCAAGTGTCGTGAAAGGCAGGATGGAGATGGGCTGAGTTTAAAGCAATTTGGCAAGCCTTTATTCCCAGTATAATCACTCAGGTTCCTCAACCGCCCTGGACCAGAGCTTTCTGTTTACATATGTCAGAGGGAGCCTGGGAATTGAGGAACCAGCTGCAGAAGTAGAGTTTCTTTCTACTGGTCCTGTCCCTCTGGGGTGCCCCCACCAACAGCTAAATTGCCCTTTAATGCTGCATTAAGTTAAGTTTCCCAACCTAACCTGTTCACCCCTTCCTACCTCCACAGAATCCACCCTGTCCCAAGTTCTGCATCAGTGTCCAAACTAAGTTTCCTGCCACACTCTTGCCTCCCCTTTCCAATTTTTGCCCCAATCCAGCCTCCATCCAACAACCAGACTGATTCTTTAAGTGTAAATCATATCCCATCACTACTCTGCTGAAAACTCTCAGTGCTTTTCCTTCAAATCCAGAATATAATTTACCTTATACACCTCATAGCATGCTCCCTCTCTCTTGCTCAATCCAGTCACACTGGTCTCTTGACTATCAAGTTTATTCCTAACTCAGGGCCTTTGCACATTCTGTTACCACTGCCTTTCCCATGACTGCCTCTTCATTGCTCAGATGCGAGCTCAAACTTGACTTCTTTAAAGAGGCCATCCCTGAATACACAGTCTAAATAATCACACCTCCTCCTAGTTACTCTCTAGCCCATTATCCTTTATTTCCTCAAAGCACTCAACATTAGAGGAAATAACCTTATTTTTCATTGCCTATGTGCTTTTTTTTTATGTACCCAACTAGAATATATTATAAAATCTATGAGAGCAGGTACCTTGAACATCATTACATCTTGGCCCCAGCACATAGTAGGTGTTCCATAAGCAGTTGTTGAATGAATGAACTTTCTCAGCAGAGTATTAATAGATGCTGCTTTGGCGTTAGTGCTATCACTGCCACTACTGTGAGTCTGTAGCTACTGTCTCTTATGTATAATCATCTTAGGACAAATGAAATATGGTCAATGTGATTTGTTTTTCTTTCATTTTCCCCTTTAAAATGTTATTTGTTTATATTAAATCAAAATTTTACATGTTCAAAGTTTAAAATATCAACTAGTTCTCTAAGGTATGTTATTTAAAAAAAAATAAAACAAAATAGTGGGCCTCTTCTCAATCCTCTTCTTCTACTTTCTCACAGGCCACCACTTTCTCTTCTTTTAGCTGATTATCTTAGGATTTACCTCTATGTTACATATTTGTATTGTAATGCTAACAGTTTTAGACATCATTTATTGACTTCCCTCTCTCAAAGATGAGGACAGGGGACTTAAAAGACGGGGACTTTGATCTCTTTCCAACTTTCTAGTCAACCATACACATTCACCCTTCTCATCCATGAACCTCCTACTAGAGTTCATTTTAGTTTTGGTTTGATTAGTATTCTGTGTTGACATTATCATAACTATTTAAACATTAACACAGCTAAGCCATATAATAAAATATGAATATTTTTCCTTTCCCACACAACCTCTGGTCATCAAGTATGTACCTGTCCAAGATCCACTTGTCTTCATAGGAACTTTTACCAAAGAACTGGAGGTTCCTTCTTCAACTTCAGAATTGTGACTCAACTTGGAGAGTCTTTCTTGGGAAAACAGAATCAGAAAACTATGCTTAAGTTAGTTTCATATTCACTCATCATTCAAATCAATGAAACTTCGTAAACTGGGTGTATTCTTTTGAAAATGCATCTAACTGGCCATTCTTGTATCCATACCATGACATAGTACCCATACCACGACATCATCACACAGTATCCCTCTCTCGGGAACCTGAAGTTGTTGACAGATGAGCAGCTGCCAGCTGCCCATCAAGACCTGTAGCTTCTACTGCACAGCTTCATGGATGATTCCAGGCTTGACTGATGTGTGTTCTTCAGTAGGAAGCTCTGGGGCATCCATGTCTTAGAAGCAGGGCCATATGGTCATTCAGTTCCCACCAGTGTTAAACAAAACATACTCTAGAATAACTCTGCCCATCTCTTATGTTATGGACAGAATTGTGTCCACCCCCAAATTTGTACACTGGAACCCCAACCCCTAGGGTAACTGTATCTAGAGATACGGCCTTTAAACAGCTAATTAAAGTTAAGTGAGGTATAGGGGTGGCACCCTAATCCAAAGAATTGGAGTCCTTAAAAGAAAATGAAGAGGCACCAGAGGTGCCTAAACAGAGAGAAAAGGCCATGTGCAGACACAGAGAAGATGGTCATCAGCAGCCAAGGAGAGAGGTCTCAAAGAAAGCAAATCTACCTTGATTTTAAACTTCTAGCCTCCAAAATTGTGTGAAAATTCCTGGTTATTTAAGCTGCCTAGTCTATGGTATTTTGTCATGGCGGCTCAAGCTAACCGATATACCTCATAATGTTCATGGTGTTTTGGAGCCAAGAAGGGCTCACTCTAACAGAAAGGAGAGTCTATTCCTGCCTAACTTAACTCAGCCACGTCCTTGCTTTCACTTCTACTCACCTGCAACTTCTTGGATTCCCCCAAACCCTTTGGGGCCACACTGGGTATATGCGCATACAGGGTGAAATTTAGAATCCCTTAGTTACTGACCTACATGCTACTCAACTGATTTCTCTACAAAGGTAAAAGTATTTCACTTTTAAGATTCATTTTGATTCCTAAGGATTTACATGCTGAGTTACTTGAAGTTGAAGGAAGTTAGAATTTGTGTGGACTGCATGCCTCCACCCAGCTTGGAATTTACAACACTATGAAGGCTTTCACAGTCTTTGTAAAGTTTTAAAACTTAAATTTTAACTTTATCAACTCAGGTTGTAGACTGATAGAGACACCCTTATAATGAGCCATGAATTTTCTTCTGGAAATGGACAGAAGCTCATTTCTGCTGGGTGCAGTTTCATCTTCTTTTCTAAGGAAGTCATTTTTCATTTGTCATAGGATTTGAAATTTTTAAAAATTGTCTACAGTTGTATAGCATAGCTGTCTTAATCACAAATAAATTGGCTTCTAAATGCTATTTACATATTGTCTTTCTCATCCCTAAGTTTGAATTGATTTTTAGTATTTGCTTTATTTTTACCAGAGTAACACATGCACATGTTTTTGGTTTTTTTAACTGCATTCTAAAAAGAGGGAGAGCAGTAGTCCTTTATCTTAGTTCTTCCCATTCTATTTCTGCTCCCCAGAGGTCAGCATTTTAAACTTTTTTGAGCTATTTTTCTCCTGGCTACTTATACAGTGCCAGATAATGTGCTTCTACTACTATTTCTTGATTTATCCACTACTGACCTTACCTATCGACTATGGTGTTAAGAAGAATGTATTTATACCTCTGTTAACCTGTCCCCTCCTCTTGTCTCCACATCTCCTAATATAGTTATTGCACTATTTTTGTTAAATCCATACTGAGTAGTTTACAACATATTACACAATAAACGTGTCCTCAGTAAAGCAAGGGGTACTGCTCTTGCTTTAGTTCCTCTATTTATAGCTCCTCTATTTATAATTTCTTGTTTTGTCTGGAGCATCTAACTTTCTATTTTCTTGCTGTCTTTCTGGTACCAATATAACCTTAGATCAGAGATCAATTGCTCAGTCGTGTCTGACTCCTTGCGACCCCATGAATCGCAGCATGCCAGGCCTCCCTGTCCATCACCAACTCCCGGAGTTCACCGAGACCCATGTCCATCAAGTCAGTGATGCCATCCAGCCATCTCATCCTCTGTCGTCCCCTTCTCCTCCTGCCCCCAATCCCTCCCAGCATCAGAGTCTTTTCCAATGAGTCAACTCTTCGCATGAGGTGGCCAAAGTACTGGAGTTTCAGCTTTAGCATCATTCCTTCCAAAGAAATCCCAGGACTGATCTCCATTAGAATGGACTGGTTGGATCTCCTTGCAGTCCAAGGGACTCTCATGAGTCTTCTCCAACACCACACTTCAAAAGCATCAGTTCTTCAGCGCTCAGCCTTCTTCACAGTCCAACTCTCCCATCCATACATGACCACAGGAAAAACCATAGCCTTGACTAGACGAACCTTTGTTGGCAAAGTAATGTGTCTGCTTTTGAATATGCTATCTAGGTTGGTCATAATTTCCTTCCCAAGGAGTAAGCGTCTTTTAATTTCATGGCTGCAGTCACCATCTGCAGTGATTTTGGAGCCCAGAAAAATAAAGTCTGACACTGTTTCCACTGTTTCCCCATCTATTTCCCATGAAGTGGTGGGACCGGATGCCACGATCTTCGTTTTCTGAATGTTGAGCTTTAAGCCAACTTCTTCACTCTCCACTTTCACTTTCATCAAGAGGCTTTTGAGTTCCTCTTCACTTTCTGCCATAATGGTGGTGTCATCTGCATATCTGAGGTTATTGATATTTCTCCTGGCAATCTTGATTCCAGCTTGTGTTTCTTCCAGTCCAGCGTTTCTCATAATGTACTCTGCATATAAGTTAAATAAACAGGGTGACAATATACAGTACAGCCTTGACGAACTCCTTTTCCTATTTGGAACCAGTCGTTATTCCATGTCCAGTTCTAACTGTTGCTTCCTGACCTGCATACAAATTTCTCAAGAGGCAGATCAGGTGGTCTGGTATTCCCATCTCTTTCAGAATTTTCCACAGTTGATTGTGATCCACACAGTCAAAGGCTTTGGCATAGGCAATAAAGCAGAAATAGATGTTTTTCTGGAACTCTCTTGCATTTTCCATGATCCAGCGGATGTTGGCAATTTGATCTCTGGTTCCTCTGCCTTTTCTAAAACCAGCTTGAACATCAGGAATTTCACGGTTCACATATTGCTGAAGCCTGGCTTGGAGAATTTTGAGCATTACTTTACTAGCGTGTGAGATGAGTGCAATTGTGCGGTAGTTTGAGCATTCTTTGGCATTGCCTTTCTTTGGGATTGGAATGAAAACTGACCTTTTCCAGTCCTGTGGCCACTGCTGAGTTTTCCAAATTTGTTGGCATATTGAGTGCAGCACTTTCACCGCATCATCTTTCAGGATTTGGAATAGCTCGACTGGAATTCCATCACCTCCATTAGCTTTGTTTGTAGTGATGCTTTCTAAGGCCCACTTGACTTCACATTCCAGGATGTCTGGCTCTAGGTCAGTGATCACACCATTGTGATTATCTGGGTCGTGAAGATCTTTTTTGTACAGTTCTTCTGTGTATTCTTGCCATCTCTTCTTAATATCTTCTGCTTCTGTTAGGTCCATACCATTTCTGTCCTTTATCGAGCTCATCTTTGCATGAAATGTTCCTTTGGTATCTCTGATTTTCTTGAAGAGATCCCTAGTCTTTCCCATTCTGTTGTTTTCCTCTATTTCTTTGCATTGATTGCTGAAGAAGGCTTTCTTATCTCTTCTTGCTATTCTTTGGAACTCTGCATTCAGATGCTTATATCTTTCCTTTTCTCCTTTGCTTTTCACTCCTCTTCTTTTCACAGCTATTTGTAAGGCCTCCCCAGACAGCCATTTTGCTTTTTTGCATTTCTTTTCTATGGGAATGGTCTTGATCCCTGTCTCCTGTACAATGTCACGAACCTCATTCCATAGTTCATCAGGCACTCTATCTATCAGATCTAGGCCCTTAAATCTATTTCTCACTTCCACTGTATAATCATAAAGGATTTGATTTAGGTCATACCTGAATCGTCTAGTGGTTTTCCCTACTTTCTTCAATTTCAGTCTAAATTTGGCAATAAGGAGTTCATGGTCTGAGCCACAGTCAGCTCCTGGTCTTGTTTTGCTGACTGTATAGAACTTCTCCATCTTTGGCTCAAAGAATAGAATCAATCTGATTTCGGTGTTGACCATCTGGTAATGTCCATGTATAGAGTCTTCTCTTGTGTTTTGGGAAGAGGGTGTTTGTTATAACCAGTGCATTTTCTTGGCAAAACTCTATTAGTCTTTGCCCTGCTTCATTCTGTATTCCAAGGCCAAATTTGCCTGTTACTCCAGGTGTTTCTTGACTTCCTACTTTTGCATTCCAGTCCCCTATAATGAAAGGACATCTTTTTTGGGTGTTAGTTGTAAAAGGTCTTGTAGGTCTTCATAGAACCATTCAACTTCAGCTTCTTCAGCGTTACTGGCTGGTGCATAGACTTAGATTACTGTGATATTGAATGGTTTGTCTTGGAAACGAACCGAGATTATTCTGTCGTTTTTGAGATTGCATCCAAGTACTGCATTTCGGACTCTTTTGTTGACCATGATGGCCACTCCATTTCTTCTGAGGGATTCCTGCCCGCAGTAGTAGATATAATGGTCATCTGAGTTAAATTCACCCATTCCAGTCCATTTCAGTTTTCTGATTCCTAGAATGTTGACATTCACTCTTGCCATCTCTTGTTTGACCACTTCCAATTTGCCTTGATTCATGGACCTGACATTCCAGGTTCCTATGCAATATTGCTCTTTACAGCATCAGACCTTGCTTCTATCACCAGTCACATCCACAGATGGGTATTGTTTTTGCTTTGGCTCCATCCCTTCATTCTTTCTGGAGTTATTTCTCCACTGATCTCCAGTAGCATAATGGGCACCTACTGACCTGGGGAGTTTCTCTTTCAGTATCTTATCATTTTGCCTTTTCATACTATTCATGGGGTTCTCAAGGGAAGAATATTGAAGTGGTTTGCCATTCCCTTCTCCAGTGGACCACATTCTGTCAAATCTCTCCACCATGACCCACCCGTCTTGGGTTGCCCCACGGGCATGGCTTAGTTTCATTGAGTTAGGCAAGGCTGTGATCCTAGTGTGATTAGATTGACTAGTTTTCTGAGAGTATGGTTTCAGTGTGTTTTCCCTCTGATGCCCTCTTGCAACACCTACCATCTTAGTTGGGTTTCTCTTACCTTCGGCATGGGGTATCTCTTCACAGCTTCTCCAGCAAAGCGCAGCCATTGCTCCTTACCTTGGACGAGGGGTATCTCTTCACCGCCGCCCTTCCTGGCCTTCAATGTGGGATAGCTCCTCTAGGCCCTCCTGCGCCCACGCAGCCACAGCTCCTTGGACGTGGGGTCCAAATGCTTCAACATATCAGGCATTGTATTGAGTCTCCTTTTTCCTGAAGGCCCCCTACCTCTCTCTACCTGTCCCTCCAAACTGCACACCTGTTCTCTTGTTCCGCTGTACCAAGCTCTCCTGGACCACTCTGCCAGGCTCTTCCGGGTTAACTGTACTACATCCGGTTACTTCTTCCATCTCCTTCTCTTCATACCATGTTCTACTCAAGCACATCTTAAGGAGTTCTCTACATCTTTACAGGTATGAAAAATGTGTTTATTTTGTCCTCATAAATGATTAATAATTTGGCTGAATGTAGACTTCTAGGTTGAAAATTATTTTCCCTCACAATTTTGAAGACACTGCCCAACTGTCTTCACTGTTGAGAAGTTTGATGCCATTCTGATTCTCATTCAGTTGTAGGTATTCTTTTTATTTCTGCTTTTCTAGGTGCTTTTAGAATTGTCTTTTATCATTGAGGCCCTGAAATAATAGAGCTTGATGTAAACCATTTTTAAATTCACCATTTGGGACACTTGGTGGCAGTTTGAATGACTCTATACTTTCATTCTTCAGCTCTGAAATATTTCCTTGTACATGTGTGTGTGTGTTAATATTTATTTATTTATTTGGTTGTGTGGGGTCTTAGTTAAGTCATGCAAGGCCTAGAGCACATGAGTACTTGGGGCTTAGTTGCCCCAAGACATGTGGGATCTTAGTTCCCAGACCAGAGATGGAACCTGCATCCCTTACATTGCAAGGCAGAGTCTTAACCACTGTACCACCAAGGAAGTCCCATTCCTTGTGTTTTAAAAAATAGCTTTCTCACCTCCATTCTCTCTGGGTTCCTTTTTAGAACAACTTTGGATTAAATGTTTGGCCTTCTGGATTAGATCCTCCATATTTCTTATTTTAAGTTTCACTGTCTTCTCCTCTCCTTTCCAAGCAACGATATTCTCTTTTTTATCTTGTAGCATTTATTTAGTTTTCAATTTTGGCACTAATGTTTTTAATTTCCAAGAGTTTGTTCTTACTCTTGTAGAGTTCCTTTATTTATGGCCAGGGAGCAGGCAATGGCAACCCACTCCAGTACTCTTGCCTGGAAAACCCCATGGATGGAGGAGCCTGGTAGGCTGCAGTCTATGGGGTCGCTAGGAATCAGACACGACTGAATGACTTCACTTTCACTCTTCACTTTCCTGCATTGGAGAAGGAAATGGCAAGCCACTCCAGTGTTCTTGCCTGGAGAATCCCAGGGACGGGGGAGCCTGGTGGGCTGCGGTCTATGGGGTCGCACAGAGTCGGACACGACTGAAGTGACTTAGCAACTTAGCAGTAGCAGTATTTATGGCCATCTTCCTCCACTTTTTTAAAGCTAACAGTTAGAATACTAATGTAGATACCAAATTGTTTTGTGGGTTTTTTTTTTAAGTTCTAATTTTATTTCTCAATTCTGTGAGTTATCCCTTTTGCTCAGATTTAGTCTTCTTTTTTGATACATTCGGAGAAGGCAATGGCACCCCACTCTAGTACTCTTGCCTGGAAAATCCCATGGACGGAGGAGCCTGTTAGGCTGCAATCCATGGGGTCGCGACTTCACTTTCACTTTTCACTTTCATGCAGTGGAGAAGGAAATGGCAACCCACTCCGGTGTTCTTGCCTGGAGAATCCCAGGGATGGTGGGCTGCCATCTATGGGGTCGCACAGAGTCAGACACGACTGAAGTGACTTAGCTTAGCTTAGCTTAGCTTTGATACATTAGCTCATTTTTTTTCTTTTTTTCCTGCTGTAAGTCTTCAAATGCCTGATGACTCTTCATTGTTTTTTCATGTTTATGTGGTAGTCAAAGGAGAATTGGAAGCTGAGGGTCACAAGTGCAGGGCTTGCCAGTTGGTGGGCTCTGCTCCTGGCTAAACAGACTGGGTTGCTGGGGCACCTCTAAGTGTCATTGCATACATAGGGTCATCAACAGAGAAAATACTTCTCTTCACGTTAGGGTAGATACTTGATTACTGAGGTTCTGCAACTGAGGTGATGGGCGGTGGGTGACTGGGGTTGACTAGTTTGTGCTCATCTTTGGGATTAATTCCTTCTTTGGTCCCATGCCTTACCCCATGCATGACACTTCCAGCAAATCAGTTCTCTCTGTCCAATGCGCACGTCAGGCTGTGTATGCTCTATTTACCTTCCAACATTTCTAAAAATGTATAGAAATCCCTTAGATTTAATGGAGTCTTTGGAAGCAGAACATACAATTCTCTACTTTTAATCAAAAGGCAGCTTGAGTAATTGTTTTAAAAACACATAGTAATTGTAGAATTCCATTTTTATAAAATAGCCAGAATAGGTAGACAAATTATAGAGAAGAAAAGCAGATTAGTGGTTGCCAAGGGCTGGGAGGAGGGCAAAATGGAGAGTGACTGCTTAATGAGTATAGGGCTTCTTTGGGGGGTGATGAGTATGGCTTCTTTTTGGGGTGATGGAAAGTTCTGGATCTAGATAGTGGTAATGGTTACATAACACTGTGACTGCAACTAATGCCACTAAATTACACCCTTTAAAATTGACAAAATGAAAATTTTATGCTATGTGTGTTTTATCACAGTCAAAAAATATGTAGTAAAAAGTACGTAGTGACCATAAAGAGCTTACAAAAGTTTTTCACAGAGTACATTCAAACTATGATCCCATAGAATCCTGGTGTTCTGTGATCAATGCTGACATGGAAACTAAACAATAAATATAAGTCTTCCTCATTAATTTTTGGAAAAATCAATTCATGAGTAGAATATTCTCAATTTGCATTTTCTTCCTACACATTTTCCTTCAACTTCTGACACCTAATGATTCTTATCTATCCTGAAGATAAAAGATGTTTTATAAAAGGTGTTTTCTTATTTACCACAAGAACAGATTATATATTAATATAATTATTTCACATTGAAAACATTATTATCTCTTACTGTTCCACAAAGAGCCATCCCTAAATTTACTCTTTTTCATTTGTTAGGAAAACAAAATATTCAACTGTTAGAAAAATGAGTAAATAAAATAGCTACTTCCTATAAAGAGTTGCTGTAAAACTATGTAAGTATTTCATTAGCTGCATCAGAAAATGCAATAGCATTTTAGCTACTGTAGCCTTTGGTCCTTGAAAGAAATGGGTTCACAGAGCTGGAAGTGATAGTTCACTGAACAAAAGTGGTCAGCCTTCCCTGACCTCATCACCCTATGTATCCTGGGATGAGGACCCTCTGGCCATGGTGAGAGGCTAACTCCCCTTTCTGGTGCTCCCTCTGACTAGTGCTGTCTTTAGGTTACCCACACACTGAATTAAAACCAACTACTGTTGACTTAGAGCACTTAGTAAGCTAAGAACTTTACATAGACTGTCTTTTTGAATCCTTACAATATTATTGTTTCCCTTCTACAGATAAGAAAACTGAGGCTTAGAGAAGTTGAGTAAATTGCCCAAAGCTCTATGGATATTAAGTGGCAGTGTCTGAAGGCAAACCCAGGCAGCTTGGCTCTAAAGTCTAGACTTATAGCCATTATGTAATATCTCCTCCTATGCAAATTAGAATTCTCCCATTTCAGGCCCTCTGGTCACTTTACAGTTAACAAATGCTTAAAAAACAAAACAAAAAAACCTCTAGAGGAGTAGTTGTCAGAAGACTTCAGTTACCCTTGTAATGTCAGATCTGACATGAAGTTGGCATTAAAAATAAAATTGTGAATAAGAATTTTATATTCAATATCATTTAAAATCAACCTGGCCCCTGGAGTATAACTTTAGCTGATGCCTAGTGGTAAAGCTATCACATTACCAAAAAAAATTATCTATAATTTCTTTAGTGATGTTTAAAGTATGGGAGACATGATACAGTATATTATAAAATTTAATTGAACTTGATAAATATTTAAAAGCTTCCCTTGAGGTTTCTTAATCTATAACTATAGATTTGAGGGTACAGGCTCAAAATCTTTTGTGACTGATAGAACGGTAAATTTAAGGAAAGTTTGGAGATCTCAGCTAAAGTGGATTAGGTCCTAGACCCTAAAAAGACATAAAGTATCCCCTCTCACCTGATGCTGGCCTGTTTATGGGACTCCTGGCCACCCCAATCAGCTCCAGTAGCCCTGCCCCTTCTGAGTTACACACAAACACACACACACACACACACACACAGTCACTCACTCCTCAAACACATGTACCAGACTGTTATAATAGCTTCTATTCTCCAAACGCAATTTCGCCTAAACTTGAAACTTCACCCCTTTCTTCAGCCCTAACGTGTACATTTATTTCAAGAATGTGCTTCCAAACTCTTTTCATACGGGAATTAGAAATATACTCATAAAAATCCACCTAAGATTGTACAGAAAGAAAACATAGACTAATCAGTCTATCGACAATGATATACAAATCTTAAATAAAATATTAACAAATACAATGTAGTAATTCTTTAAGTGAACAATCCATGAAAAAGTCGAATTCATTCATGAATGCAAAAAGGGTTCAATATTAGAAAATCTTTTCATATGACATATTATATCAGTAGGTCAAATGAGGGAAACAGAGTGATCATTGGGATAGACATAAAAGAAGGCATTTGGTAAAATCCAATATGTATTACAACAAAAAATTCTTAGTAAAATATAAATAGAAATTTTAACTTGATTAGTTTTCAGATATATTTGCATGTATGTATATAGAAATGTGTACATATACCTGCATGCTGATATAAATGTGCATACATAAACACATACATAAAACATGCTTAATGTCAGGGCACTGGAAGCTTCCCACTGGAAAAGATAGAGTATCACTGTCTTTAGATTCTATGATTGTATTATGGAAAAGCCAAGAGAATCACCTGAGAAGTGTTAGAAAGAACAGGAGAATTTAATTAAGGTAGATGGCTATAAAGTTGATATTAAAAAGTACTTTGTTCATATTCAAATAATAAGCAGTTAGAAAATACATTGAAATGGAAATGCTCCATTCAATATCACAACCAAAATGATCCTTTTATTTCCATTCCCCACAAAAGGACTAAACTTTGAAATGAATGCAAACAGCCAAGATGAGGAAAAATCTTTACTTACACCTGAAGAAAAAGAAGACAAAATATTTTAATAAATAGAAAGGAATGCCTTCCTATTGAATGGGAATATTAATGAATGCAGTTCATTATTCCTAAGTGAATCTTTGCATTCTGTGTTGTCTTAATCAAAATATCTGCAGCATTTTTTATTCAGTAAAATCATATTTAATTTATATATAAAATCAAATAAGTAAGAATGGCCAGAAAGTCTCTGAAAAGGAAGAGTAATAAGAGGGGACAAACTCAACCACATATTAAGCCCATATAATCAAGTTACAGTAATTTAAACTCACCTAAGATTTGATAGAATATGTAATGGAACAGAGGAGAGAATTGAAAAAAAAAAAAAACAAACCTAATACATGTGAGAGTTTCATACATGATAAAAGTAGCATTTCAAATCAGCAAGAAAAAAGATGGATTATTCAATAACCAGTGTTGGGACAACTGGCCAGCCATTTGGGAAAAAATAAAATCTGATCTCTATTTCACTCCTTACATTAACTTGAATTCCAGATGGAGCAAAGATTTAAACATTAAAAAGATAAAACCATAAAAGCACTGGAAGGAAATTTTTTGTAGAGGGAAGACCTTTCTAAGCATGGCACAAAACCCATAAACCATAATGGAAAAGATTAATAAAGTTGACTATATACATTTTAAAGCCTGTAAATTTAGCATTAGCTAATAAAATTTAAAAAGAACATACACTTTGACCGAGTAATTACATTTCTAGGAATTTCTCCTACAGCTATACTCAAATATGTGGGGAAAAAAGAGAAAGAAAGAGAACTATATGTGTAAGGATGTTCATTGTAAGGTCATTTACAATAGAAAAAACCTTGCAGGAACCTGAACACACGTCATCAACGGACTAGTTAAGTAAAATATAGTACAAGCATAGGACGAACCACATGTAGCCATTAAAAGGAGCACAGAAACCTGTATGCGGGTCAGGAAGCAACAGTTAGAACTAGACATGGAACAACAGACTGGTTCCAAATAGGAAAAGGAGTACATCAAGGCTGTATATTGTCACCCTGCTTATTTAACTTATATACAGAGTACATCATGAGAAACGCTGGGCTGGAAGAAGCAGAAGCTGGAATCAAGATTGCCGGGAGAAATATCAATAACCTCAGATATGCAGATGACACCACTCTTATGGCAGAAAGTGAAGAGGAACTAAAAAGCCTCTTGAGGAAAGTGAAAGTGGAGAGTGAAAAAGTTGGCTTAAAGCTCAACATTCAGAAAACAAAGATCATGGCACCCAGTCCCATCACTTCATGGCAAATAGATGGGGAAACAGTGGAAACAGTGTCAGACTTTATTTTTCTGGGCTCCAAAATCACTGCAGATGGTGATTGCAGCCATGAAATTAAAAGACGCTTACTCCTTGGAAGGAAAGTTATGACCAACCTAGATAGCATATTCAAAAGCAGGGACATAACTTTGCCAACAAAGGTCCGTCCAGTCAAGGCTATGGTTTTTCCAATACTCATATATGGATGTGAGAGTTGGACTATGAAGGAAGCTGAGTGCCGAAGAATTGATGCTTTTGAACCGTGGTGTTGGAGAAGACTCTTGAGAGTCCCTTGGACTGCAAGGAGATCCAACCAGTACATTCTAACGGAGATCAGTCCTGGGATTTCTTTGGAAGGAATGATGCCAAAGCTGAAACTCCAGTACTTTGGCCACCTCATGTGAAGAGTTGACTCATTGGAAAAGACTCTGATGCTGGGAGGGATTCGGGGCAGGAGGAGAAGGGGATGACAGAGGATGAGATGGCTGGATGGCACCACCGACTTGATGGACGTGAGTTTGAGTGAACACCGGGGTTGGTGATGGACAGGGAGGCCTGGCGTGCTGTGATTCATGGGGTCGCAAAGAGTCAGACATGACTGATTGACTGAACTGAACTGAAGTCTATAAGTGCTATAACAGAAAACAACCTCAAATGCCATTAATTATAAAAAAAAAAAGCCAACCACAAAAGGGGTCATTATATACATTCATTATAACAGGAGCATTTGTAGTACTTTGCGTTAAATAATTTACAAAAACCTTTAATCCACTGTCCATTAATTTTATCTCCTTTCTCTCCAGATTAAGCCCCTTTCTCTACCAACCTTTTCCTCTCAGTAGTGGCTTATGTTCCAGAGCAGCGTTCCTCAGCCCTTTTGATCGAATGGCACAGAGAGATGGTGGTGTGTATGGCACACTGAGAAAACTAGATGAGGTTGCTTCTGTCATAAGCCCCCTGTGTTGGGTGAGCTCCAGGGTCCTGGGAGGAGGAAAGCAACTAGCAGCAACTGTACATACCGTTAGTCCATTCCCAGTGGTACATGGTGTAGGAGCATTTCCTGGCAATGGGAGACTTGGCTTGCAGAGAAGGATTGACCTTGCAAGAAGGAGAAAGAGAAATCTTATCCTGTCACATTCTCAAGCAGGGAGACAGGGCAGCTGAAGAGTGCAATCTGAGGGCTTGTGCTTGGCTAAGCAGGTTCTGATCCTCTGGAGGAGATGCCACAGCGCCGGCTTTCAGAGACTGCAAACAGGTTGACACACATCCAGGCTTCTAGGTTTGACTGAAGACGAGTATCTTCTGCCAAAGTGAGCACTGGACAGACTGAGGTGGGCTTCCTGGCTGTGCCACTTTCTAGCAGTGTGACCTTGGACAAGTTACTTCACATCTCTAGGCAAAGTGACCCCATCTGTCAAATCAGGTTCATAGCTATCTTGGGGGATTTGGGAGAAGGAAACAAATCTGTGTATTCAAGCACAGCATCCCCTTTTATTTTTATACCAACCCTGCCTCCAAGTCAATACTTGGAAGTAGTTATATCAAATTTCATGGATGGTAAGAAGATTCCTTAATCCCTCCAAATCTCCTCGCATGTCCACATGATCACTGATGCCCAAAAGTTCTTTAATCCACAGAAAAGTCTTCTCTCTCTTCAACCACCCTCCCCCCATCCCTCTCCTTCGGCCTCCCGCCTCTCCTCCTCTGTCTAATTACAGGGATAGAGTGTAATATGCAAATGTCCGGGGGGAGGAGCAACACATGGCACCCCATCCCTGTAAGTTCAATACTAACACATAAAAATGGAATTTAGAAAGATGGTAACAATGACCCTATATGCGAGACAGCAAAAGAGACACAGATGTAAAGAACAATCTTTTGGACTCTGGGAGAAGGCAAGGGTGGGATGATTTGAGAGAATAGCATTGAAACATGTATATTATCATATGTGAAACAGATCAACAGCCCAGGTTTGATGCATGAGACAGGGTGCTCAGGGCTGGTGCACCGGAATGACCGTGAGGGATGGGGAGGGAGGTGGGAGGGGGGTTCAGGATGGGGAACACATGTACACCCATGGCTGATTCATGTCAATGCATGGCAAAAACCACTACAATATTGTAAAGTAATTAGCCTCCAATTAAAATAAATAAATTAATTTTTAAATAAATTTTTAAAAAAAGAGTCAATGCATAACATGACAGAGGATGACTTTGCAATGTTTTCTGGTTTTGTTAAAGCAAAATATGTCTCGTGGGTCCTCAGGTTGAACCTAATGTCCAGAAGGCAATAGCAGCCCTTAGTAAAGAAATTCAAAACAAGGCCCAAGGAACTTAACAGCTCAAGTCCTGGAGAGAAGCTAAATCTCAGGACCTAGAACCCAACATGGTTACTCTCTCTCCTGTGAGCCAGGGGACTCTCCAGGGCCACTGTCCTGCATGCAGGAACCCAGCCATCCATCTGTTTCCATCAGACACTCAGCCATCTCAATGCAAGGCCTCCACTTCTCATAATAGACCATTAACTAGAACCAGACACATGGTGTAGTTAACTCTTGGTGGGTCAGGGAGGCAGAAATGCCTGGAATTGCTGAAAGGAAAAGAGAACCAGACAGAACACAGTACTGATGGTATTGATGAGGGACTTGCTGTCTTTCCAGTTCCAACAGAATCCAGCTCTGTTGAATCTCAGTGGGCCCAGGAGTGCGGACAGGGCTTTGGGCTGAGGGGCATTGACAACCTCCTTCATTAAACCTTTACTTAGTGACTCCTCTGTCCCGGGCTCCTCCATAGGCAGATAGATGTGAAGGAACACAGCCCTGCCTTTGGGGAGTTCACACTCCAGAAGCAATGTTGAGTTTAAGTCCTAGGTCCCGGTTTATCATTTCAGTAGCAAAACATGTTTCTGATCAGTCCCAGGTTCTTGCAACTGCCATTTCCTAGTGTGATCCGAGGAAGCTTACCTCAAACTAGGACATTGAGTTGCATTTACCATGACAGTAATTCACATCAGTTGCTTAGCACCAAGCTCAAGAGCATAAGCCCATTTACTGTTTTAGCCCCAGTGCTGCCTCCCTAAGTTTGGTGAGAATGAAATTTCACCAGTGGGAAGCAGCCGTTCAGCCTTACACAGATCTCATGACTGAACTGGCTGAAACTCTAGTCTGTGTTTGCCAGTGGTTCTCAGCATGTGGTCCCTAGAGCAGCAGCATCACCTGGACACTGGTGAGACATGCACAATCTCAGGCCCCACACTTGACCCACATATTTAGAAACTAGGGGGTGGGATCCAACCATGCGTGTTTTAACAAGCCCTCAAGTCAATTCTTGTGCATAAGTTGGAAACCCAGTGGCATATGGGATTGAGAAACCACTGAGAAACAAGCTTGAGCCTGGAAACTAGCTTTTATTGTCGGAAGAGCCCATCACACAGCCTTGGGAAGCACGTAGAGTTATTGGTCCTTGAGGTTTTATTCTGTTTGCATCATTTGAAGAGATTGCCAAGACAGCATATCCTGGTGGTTTGCATTCCTAGGTGCAGATTAGAATCATATGAGAGCTTTTTGAACATGGGCCCAACCTCAGAGATTCTGATTCAGAGAGTCTGGGCTGGGACCCAGACATGTACAATTTGTTAAAAGCGTCCCTTTGTGTGTACCTGTTAAGTCATTCAGTCGCATCTGACTCTTTGCCAGGCTCCTCTATCCATGGAATTCTCCAGGCAAGAATAGTGGAGTGAGTGCTGTGCCCTCCTCCAGGGGATCTTCTTGACTCAGGGATCAAATCCACATCTCTTATGTTTCCTGCTTTGGCAGGCAAGTTCTTTACCACCAGTGCCACCTGCAAATCCCAGTCTATGCAGCCAATTTGAGGACCATTGATTTAAGCTGGAGTAAGGTTAAGAAATGGGGGTAATAAGTCCCCTGGCACAACCCTCCCTGGGTTTTGGCTCTTACAATTTTGAGAAGGGAGACTTACTTGGACATAGGCCCAACTATACTTTGGGGCAGAAATGTGAAACCTGTTTAATTCCCATGAAAGGCTCTCTACATAACTTCCCAAACATCCATGGTAGAGCCTCATACTAAAGATTGTAGATAGTCTGATCCTCCCTCCCTAGCCCCCAACTTCCCACCCCCACCATAAAGCCTAACATAACATAACTGCTTTGCATGGGGCTAGCATTCAGGCTTTCTCCTGTCCGGGTAGGACAAATTTCTTAAAGATAGGAAGAAACATCAAATTAATATTAATATCAAATCAATCCCCCTCAATAAGAATCACTCTGGTGTGACAGGTCCCATCACCAGCCCATGCCATCTCCCAATTCAGCATATTAATGCTGCACTGACCTTCCTAACCCTATCTGTGTGATCGGCCAGGTACCATGAATAATAAAACAGATGTAGGACCTGACGTAGTCTCCCTTCCTCCACCTGGGACTAGGTTTTGGACCAGGCTGCTGTGGCCTGTCACTTCCAAGCAAGTTTGGTGCATTTTGGATTTTCTACTGTGTCAGAAGCAGAAGCCACCAGACTTTCCAGGGAAACCTAGTTACATCATCATCAGATATTTTCTTGTCCTTCACTAAAAAAAGAAAGAAAGAATCAGACCAAACCCCTTGAAGGCAGTGAGCACTCTACTTGATAATGAAGTGTATTGCTTAATGCTTTCCCTATCAGCCTTAGTGACTATTACACTATTTTCAGCAACCTGACCCCTCTCTTGCTTTCTCTGTTACCTCATGGAAGACTAAGGGATTCCTTAGAGAATACAGCTTGAGAAAACCAGACTTTCCTCTTGCCTTACCTGTGGGAAATAACAATCTGTCAAATCTTCCTGTGTGATAGGGCAAGTTATCTAACTTTTCTGCATGTCAGTTTTCTCATCTGTAAAATGGGGATACTATTAGGACCCCAGCTCAGTTTGTCATGTAAGTTGTTGCCCAATAAACAGCTGCTGGATGAAAGAAAGAACTAGGAATAAGGGGAAGCAATGCCAGCTATAGTCTGGAACCACAGGACTGTCTTGCACAGCTGGGGGTTGGGTAGAGGCTAGACAGTTTACCCAGCCCTTATTCCAGACCACACTTTCCCGGCCAGGATGCCTGAGGATATGGCTCCTCTTCCTGCCTTTCCCCTAACTTTTTTTTTACCGTGTCCAGTGCCAGAGTCCCACTGGTGCCCAGGAAGGAGGAGCTTTGGTCCTCCTCCCCCAGGTTGGGCACAAGCTCTGGCCTCAGACCAAGGCTGTCCCTGGCCTCCTAGCTCTCTGGCTCATGATGGATACTCACTTCATTCCAGGCCTCTTTCTCCCTCAAGCCTCTCTTCTCTCTTGGAAACAGCTAGGTCCTCCCATGCCTTTTGCTTTGGGCAAAGTTTTCAGATCCACATCTCTTGAGAGTTCTTAGTATTAACAGATACATTTGGTTTTGAGAAAGACATTGAAGTTAAAGTTACGTCTTTAGGAGCCTCTTAGTAGTCAAATGCAATCAACTATCATCGTCATCATAATAGCTCATTTAACTGTTCTATGAATTCTTTGTCAGATTAACTCATTTATTCCTTATACCAACTATGTGTGGCAGGGAGTATCACTGCCATTACACAGATGAGGAAACCAAGGCACTGAGATGCTGCATAATTTGCTCAAGTTTAGACAACTAGTAAGTCATAGATCTGGCTTATAAATCCAAGCAATTTGTGACTTTAACCACTATGATGTGCCTCCTAATGTGCTCCTGCATCTTCTTTGTCCCTGCATAATTTGAACCTTTAATGATGTCAAGGAAGCTTATCAACATATCCAATCTCTTGGGAACAATAATTGGTAAATCTAAAATAGAATGGGGAGGCTGGAAATGCTCAAATTCCACACCTTGTTATTTTTCAGACTCTCTGAAAATTGGTTTCTAGTAACATGTATCATGGTGGAAAGACCATAAACTTTGGATTCACAGAGATCAAGATATGTTATTTCTGGTATGAATTCTGTTTATTATGACCTGGGGCAAGTCATTTACGCTCTCTAGCCTCAATTTCCTCATCTTTAAATTGGGGATAATAACTCATTAGCTTCCAGTCCAACAATTTGCCTTTTAGCTCTTCTCTATCCTGGCAAAGCTGTAAATCTAAAAATAGCATGATTTTCAGCCTTGAGGCCAGCTGGGTGCAGGTTAGTCTCTGCCAGTGGGAGACACTTGAGGGAGAGTAAAAGCCACAGGAAAAGGCTCACTTTCCTGCTTCTGATTCTGAAAGTGGGAGGAGAAGGACAGCAATAATTGCTATGGAAGCCCCAGAGGGTAGTTAGGGGTCATTGCAATAAAGGAAATGATTACTGTAACAACAGGATGGGGTGATGATGGGAATGATGACTGTAAGACAATGGGTGGGATGTCTGTTTCTGACTTTACTGGAGACATTGCAGAAAGAACATGACAAACTTAGGTTTTTAGTCTCTCAACTCCAGGTCTCATCACAGAACCAGAGAGATTCTGTGATGGCACTAAAGGAATCTTTTATCTTTTCAGCCACAGGTCTGATGTTGTTGTTGTTCTGTCACTCAGTCATGACTGACTCTTTGCGACCCCATGGACTGCAGCATACCAGGCTTCCATGTCCTGCACCATCTCCCAGAGCTTGCTCTAACTCTTATCCATTGAGTCGCTGATGCCATCCAATCATCTCATCCTCTATCATTCCCTTCTCTTCCTGCCTTCTATCTTTCCCAGCATCAAGGTTTTCCAATGAGTTGGCTCTTCATATCAGGTGGCCAAAGTATTGGAGCTTCAGCTTCAGCATCATTCTTTCCAATGAATATTCAGGGTTGATTTCCTTTAGGATTGATTGATTTGATCTTCTTGCAGTCCAAGGGACTCTCAAGAGTCTTCTATTGTAAAGTAATTAGCCTCTAATTAAATAAATTTAAATTTTTTAAAAAATTAAAAAAAAAAAAAAGAGTCTTCTCCAATACCACAGTTTGAAAGCATCATTCTTTGGTGCTCAGCCTTCTTTGTGGTACAGCTCTCACATCCATACATGACTATTGGAAAAACCATAGCTTTGACTATACCACCTGACTTCATACCAAAATTCTATCCTATTGGAGAATTACAATGTAATTTGAATTCATGAACTCATCAGATATTTTATGTGAGACTTCGAGGATTGAAGGAACTGGTGGAACCCTGAGAATTGGAATGGGATCATTTGAATGGATTCAGACAGATTTGTTGTTGTTGTTGTTCAGTTGCTCAATTGTGTCTGACTCTGTGATCCCATAAACTGTAACATGCCAGGCTTCCCTGTTCTTCACCATCTCCTAGAGTTTGTTCTAACTCATGTCCATTGAGTGGGTGATGCCATCCAACCATCTCATCCTCTGTCATATCCTTCTCCTCCTGACCTCAATTTTCCCAGTATCAGGGTCTTTTCCAATGAGTCAGCTCTTTGCATCAGGTGGCCAAAGTATTGGAGCTTCAGCTTCAGCATCATTCCTTCCAATGAATATTCAGGGTTGATCTCCTTTAGGATTGATTGGTTTGATCTTCTTGCAGTCCAAGGGACTCTCAAGAGTCTTCTCCAATACCAAAGTTTGAAAGCATCATTCTTTGGTGCTCAGCCTTCTTTATGGTACAGCTCTCACATCCACAGATGACTACTGGAAAAACCATAGCTTTGACTATACCACCTGACATCATACCAAAATTCTATCCTATTGGAGAATTACAATGTAATTTGAATTCATGAACTCATTATATATTTTATATGAGACTTTGAGGATTGAAAGAACTGGCTGAACCATGAGAATTGGAATGGGATCATTTGAATGGATTCAGACAGATTTGTTGTTGTTCAGTTGCTTAGTTGTGTCTGACTCTGCAATCCCATAAACTGTAGCATACCAGGCTTCCCTGTCCTTCACCACCTCCTAGAATTTGCTCTAACTCATGTCCATTGAGTGGGTGATGCCATCCAACCATCTCATCCTCTGTCATCTCCTTCTTCTCCTGCCCTCAGTTTTCCCAGCATCAGGGTCTTTTCCAATGAGTCAGCTCTTTGCATCAGGTGGCCAAAGTATTGGAGCTTCAGCTTCAGCATCAGTCCTTCCAGTGAATATTCAGGGTTATTTCCTTTAGGATTGACTGGTTGGATCTCCTTGCTGTCCAAGGGACTCTCAAGAGTCTTCTCTCCAGCACCACAGTTTGAAAGCATCAGGACTTTGGTGCTCAGCTTTCTTTATGATCCAACTCTCACATTGATACATGACTACTGGAAAAACCATAGCTTTGACTAGATGGATCTTTGTTAGCAAAGTGATGTCTCTACTTTTTAATATGCAGTCTAGGTTTGTCATAGGTTTCCTTCCAAGGAGCAAGTATCTTTTAATTTCATGGCTGCAGTCACCATCTGCAGTGATTTTGGAGCCCAAGAAAACAGAGTCTGTTACTGTTTCCATTTTTTCCGTATTGATTTGCCATGAAGTGATGGGACCAGATGCCATGATCTTAGTTTTTTGATAAAATTTGAGAAACTCTTGATCCTCCAAGTCTTCTTGTCAGTCCTTCCTCCTCCAGCTGAGAAGACTAGTCTTCTTTTGCAAGAAGATGTTATTAATAACCAAGGCAGTTTCCTTACAAAAGGATGCATATTCCTCTCAAGATTTACTCTCCCCATCTTTAATGGCCTCCAGACTCAGATTCACTCTGGTATCAGATTCCAGCAATTCTGGAGATAAAATCTTAAAAGTCTGACCTTAGAGGATACAGCTTTGTACACCTAAATAATTGAAGTTTTTTTCATTTACATTGGCTAAATTCTATATACATGGAAATGGGCTATAAGGCTGTAGGACCAAGGAAGATGAACAAAATATTGAGTTGGGCCTATTTGAGATATATACGAGAGATGTATACTTGGACTTCATATATCTCCTTTTAGGAAGAGGGTAAAAGTACGTTGGTTTGTATAAGGGATGGTTGCATTGTATTAACTTGAAGCACTGAGTTTGGTAATATTGTTAATGAAAGTTTAAAAGTGCAAAAAAGTATATATAGATGCTTCAGTAGCCAAAGGGGTGAACTGTTCCAGATATTTATCTTTGGCTCTCAGCCCCACACTTGTTCTTTTATATTCTTCTGTGTATAGAAGACCAGAATCTTGAAAACTACGTTTCCCAAACTCCCTTGCCAGATGACTTCTGGTAAAGTCTGCCAAAGACTGGAAGTCAGATGAAAGAAAAAACTATTTTTCTGCTTCTGGACCTAGCAATGACCACATTGTGTCTATAGCCTCATGCGAGTGACCAGTTTCCTGAAACAGTGATGAGTGTTACAACAACAGGTTGTAGCAATAGCAGCAACAGCAGGTCTCTGCAATAGTGACAGTGGTTACTACAGCTGAGGCAGTTACTGTAGCAGTGGTGCAGGGAGGGGCATTCAAGCTTTGTGCTCAGCAGTAATAGCATGGGTTCTACCCTTCATACAAGTTCAGCCATAACGCTGTCAGTCTCAGTAGTGAGCCCACACCGATGGGCTCTGAGTAGCATCACTTTCCCTTTTGTTCCTCCAGACCTTACAACTTTTATAAACAATCTTCTGTATTAAATTCTCTGTGTCTGAAATAACTAGCTGGATTTCTGCTTTACTGACTGGACACTGACTGACACAGAGGAATCTTATCTTCTTCCTCATATGGTTGTTGTGAATGTTAAAGGGGATAAACATGATAAACATAAAAAGTGCTCAGTTTAGCATCCAACACAAGAAAGTGTTTCAAATTACTCTATAGCCTCATATTCATTTATTCAACCAAAAGTTGGTTAAGCATAGACTTTATGCTTAGAGATTTTGCTGTTTGAATCCAGCTGGACACAGAGAAGAGAGAATAAAGCCACACTCAAGAAGACTTTATGATAAAGATGAAGAATACCAGATATTAAGTTGTTATATTGCAGCTCCAAATCCATCCTGCTATATGCTGTTCTGTGATGCTGGTGCTGGAAACCACAACTTTTCTTTGCCTTAAATAAATGATTCCTGTTGGGTTCTGTGAATAGGATCTGGAAGAGAGAGACTGGAAGGCAGGCAGGAGATGGGACTGGTTCCTTCCTTCTTGCTTGCTGATTCCTATCAGGATGCCCCAGAAATGGATCTTCACTCCAGGAACAACAGTTCCAGTTTCCAGCTTCTTCCTTCATTCCCAGAAATAATCTCATTGCATTCCTGCAGAAGTATCAGCACTATCTAGGCAGTGCCCCCTCCTGAGAAGGCAAAGTCTCAGTTACATGATGCTCCTCCAAATTTCTAGTGTCCAAAATCACTTCAACCTCTGCCACTTCATTTTCCTGGCCTTTGGGATATGTGGCTTCTTAGTGCAGTGTTCCCTTGATTGCCTTTCGAGTCTTCCAATAACTATTAACCAATTCCCCTCTATTAAATAACTAATGTGGTTTTGTTTTTCTAACTGGACCCTCATTGACACAAGAGATGATGAATGATGGAGAGTTGAAGAATAAATATTGACCCAGAGCCATGCAGGGCTAATAATTTGGGTTCTCCACAGCAGTTGGAGAAGTGGGTCTAAACTCTTTGCTTCTAAAAGTGTGTGTTGGTAATTTTAGTGGAAGACAGCTACTTACAGACCCTAGGGAACTAACAAAGAAATGAAAAGCTAAAAAATGTAATTTCAAACTATGATCCTGTTACTTTTAAGTAATATTTATATAATTATTGCATAGTTATTATATTATCATGCTTTTTATAATAATAAGTGCATTATCATGAGCAACATTGTATAAGGTACTTTCACTGTATAACAAACCACCCCAAATCCTAGAGCTTAAAACAACAATTTATTTCATTCATGATTCTGTGGGCTGATAATTTGTGCTGGGCTCAGTTATATGGGTTTTCTGGCCTTAGCTGGACTCACTCATGTGCTTGGAGTTGGTTGCCAGTCAAACAGTATGAAGTGAACTCCAGAATCCATGAGGCAAAGACTTACAACTCCTTTCCATTAGCTGTAGGTCTCCAAACAGGACAAATAGAATTCATTAAAAATGACTGATCTCTACACCACAGAGGAGACAGCAACAAGAGGAAAGATGTTCAGGAAAAATTTTCTGACCTTCTTCAAGCCTTTCTAGAACACTTTTCTCTCCATCTTCAATTCCTTATTCCTGGGTTCTTCATAGCCTTCTATGGAAGATTCTTTTCTGACTTTCTATATGCAGGGCTTTGTGACTTTCCCCCTCTACATCTCTTTCCCCCACATTTACAGTCATTCTCTTAAATCTTTGCTTAACCCCTACTCTGGCCCTAGGACTGTCTCTTCCCTTCCCCCTTCCCCTCTTTTCCTCCCCTCAAGATCCTCCTCCATGCCTCCTGCTCCCTATGCTATTTGTTATCAAAAAGGCCCTGAATTGCCTTGAAAGGTGACTGTGGTGCTTATGTGAGGTGCATTTGCATGAAAGGAAGGAAAGAAAAACTAGACAAAAAGAACCTGTCTTAACAGTTTCTCCTACTTCTGGAATCCCTAGAAAATTTCCAATGTCTAAGCCCTTCCTGGGGCTCAGGGAAAACTGCCTTTTGTTGTCATTGCTGTTATTTTATTTTTTTCTCAGTTAATTTTGTTGCAGGTAGAGCAACAGTAAATTTCTGTAGTGTTTTGCTACAAGTGCTCAGCGTTTTAAATACATGATAGGTTAGATAAACTTGGGGTTTCCCTGATTGCTCAGATGGAGATCCAGGTTCAATCCCTGGGCCAGGAAGATCCCTTGGAGAAGGAAATGGCAACCCACTCCAGGATTCTTGCCTGAAGAATCTCATGGACAGAGGAGCCTGACAGGCTATAGTTCATGAGGTCGCAAAGAGTTGGACACAACTGAGCGACTAACATTTTAGGTAAACTTTCTGGATTCTAACAACAATTCTAATGCATTTTCTACACAAGAACATTTGTTGATTTCCAAACTGATTTATAAAACTTTTCTTGAAGACAACTAGTTATAAGTTGAGAATGTCTTTGTCTTACACTAGATTCCAAGAAACAGAGTCTGAGATAAGAATTTATGCTGAAGGTGTTCCTGGAAGGGCCTGAGAGTGGACTCTTGTCTAACACTTAGAAGTGAATTGTCCAAGGAGACACATATACTGACAAAGCAAAAGACTTTATTGCAAACGGGTACTTGATCAGAGAACTGTAGAGTGAGGGAACCCAGGAGAGCTGCTCTGCCACGTGGTTCACAATCTCAGGTCTTAAGGTAACAGGGTTATCTTTCTGGGTTGTCTCTGGCCAGTCATCTTGCTTGTTCACATATTTGGTTTGACTCAGGGTTCTTCCTGGCAGTGCTCACATGTTTCAGCCAAGATAAATTCCAGTGTGAGAGTTTCTGGGAGGTTGGCAAGACATTTTATGGGCTGGTGTCTTCTCCCTCCTTTTGGCCCCTTCCAAATTCTCCCGGTTAGGTTTTGGCAACAGCACGAAGTTCCTTACTGGGACCTACTGTTTTGAGACAACTCATGCAAACAAATATTTTCATGCCTGACCAAGGCAGGCAGTTTCGATCAACGGTTTGCTAACAAAGAGATTCATTAGAATATGTTATCAGAGAAATCAGGAAGGGAATGAGGAAAGTGAACCAAGAAAAAGATGGAGAGGAAGTACAGATGTCACCCTTCAGTCAAGGGCTATCTATGCTCAAGGAGCTGAATATCCTCTGGCAAGTGGGGTTCCCTGTAGCCTAAGGCAAAATGGGTTTTAAGTAGCCAGAGGAAAGCCCTTATAAAAAGAAGCACTAGTTCCAGCTGTTGGGGATGAAAGCATCCAAGGAACTAGACATGGGAGAATGGTAAAGGACTTGAGGGGATATTAGTGAAGAGCTGATCATGAATGCTGCCTTCCTGCATTATGGACTTTTGTTAGTGTTTCATAGATGTTTGCCCTTGTTTCTGGAATGAATATGACTTCATGGATATAATCTTTTTAAGAAAATAAGATTACCTTTTCTCCTTGGTGTCCAATGTGTTCTTCAGCCTTAACATTTCTTTCTCTTCTGTTTTCCTTCTTTTCCTCCTTACACTTTTATAAAAAAAAAAATAGTTAACATTTATGGAGTACTTAATATGGCCAGGTACTTGTTTGTTTTCATTTGTGGTGTGCTTGGTATGATCCAGGTATTTAATTTAATTAATACAATAATTAATAATGAATTAATAATTAATAATGAATTCATTGATTCATTTCATTTAATACTCCCTGAGATGAATAATACTGTTATCCTCACTTTTAATCAGAGGGTTGTACACAGATTAAATAACAGGCCAATAAGTGAATGTGGATCTATCTGCCTTTTTCTTCCTTTCCTCTCTGCTTGTCATCCTCTCCTACACACACACACAGTTATTTTAATACCCATTCATTATAATGGGATTCATTTGCAGATATCAAGTCCCAGTGAGTTTATCAAGGAGGGAGTAAGCCTCATTGGTTAAAATAACACTGTGCAGTAGCACAGAAAATAAGCTGTCACGGCAAACTAGCCATCTTTCACTTTCACAACATACAAAGGAGCCACCTTTGAGCTGGCCAGAAGTTGCCAGAGGCTTTAACAGAAGTCAGGTGCCAGTGAGTTTCACCCGCTGCTCACCTGAACCCCACGGAGCCCCCAAATGCGGGGCGAGATCCTCCCTCTGGTCATTCCCCAGGCCCCTCTTGATGGTCCAGTCAACTCAGATATTTGTCCAGAAAGTGAAGATGTTTAGTTTGCCATGACATCTTATTTTCTGTTTCACTGCACAATGCTATTTTCAGCAGGGCAACCAAGCTCTCAGATAAACTTTGAGAACATTTGAGCCAGCTTGACAGTGAAAAGATTCAGAGCATTCCGAGTTTTATATATTTATTTATTTCACTTTATTCCATGTTTAGTATGACTGAGTAACCAGTTCAATAAAAAAAAAAAAAAAGGTGGTGTGGGAAGCCACTGTGGATTGTATAATAAAGCAGCCCTGGTTACTGCAGACTATATCCTAACAGGTCCAATATTCCTTTCAAAGTACAGATTCTAAACATAGATTAAGCATGATTGGCAGCTGATAGTTCATCCCAATTCACATTATGGCTCTGAATAGGAACAAGCAAGGGTATCCCTCTTCAGATAGTCAGAAGGCACATGCCTCCAAGGACCACCTTAACTAGGCAATGCAGAAGCAACAGAAAACTCAGCAAGGGCTCAACCCTCACTGGCACAAGAACAAAGACATTAAAGTCTGCAACCAGCCTCTCCCAGTCTTAGGTATGACCACAGGAGCTAACAGTATTTCCAGCACAGGGCCAGGAGTCAAAGCAAGGCCACCTCATCACTTGCTGTAGGTAGTCCCCTTCAGTATCTCCCACTTTCTGATCTATTGGGTTGGCCAAAAATTTTGTTAGGGTTTTTCTGTATGACGTTATATCCCGAATAAACTTTAAGGGCAACCCAATAGTTTTCAGAGAGCTTTTTTTGCACTTCCTATTTCATTGAGGAGAGATTGGATTTGAATTTTATTTATCACCCTGTCTGGCAGCCTGGGGTTGAGGTAATGTAGAATTAAAAACCTGAAAACTGGAAGGGGCTGGGGAAGTCATCGAGCATAATTCCCATTCAATGTGAAAATTCTTCTCTTGGATACAAAAAATGGTGGTGTTCTCACTACCTTATATTTCTGTCTATGAAATTGTTGAACAGTATTTTCCTGTGTACTCAAGTTCGATCCCTGGGTTAGAAAGATCCCCTGGAGAAGGGCATGGCAACCCACTATAGTATTCTTGCCTAGAGAATCTCATGGAGAGAGGAGCCTGGTGGATATGGTCCACAGGGTCACAAAGAGTTGGACACGACTGAAGTGACCTAGCACACACACAAGGAATAGCTCATGTCATTTTGGAGTTGGTAAGTTTAACAGATAGTATCACAGGTGTTAAGTGGGTAAAACTGTAAGAAGCCACATTTAAGACAAAGACAATTCAAATAAAATCACACAGCCAGAAACTACACAGGAAAATATGTGCACGTGCTAAGATTCCATATGCCACCGGGCAATTAAGCCCATGTGCCACAATTACTAAATCCAAATGTGATTATACCAGCAGCACCACATTTTAATAAATGCCAATGTGGAGGTATATGTAGATAAGAGGTAGCATAGGGGTAATTAACTCTTCCAGGGTAGGGAAGGAGGGAGAGAGAAGTAATGAATGTACTAAATAATCCAAGTACAGAAGAATGACTAAGAGTTGGCCAGGGTGCAAGACAGGGAAGAGCCCTTAGATGTGTGTGGTGTGTAATAAGCCCAGAATAATCAGGCAGGACCAGATCACAGGGCTCCTATGAGCCCTGCTCAGGGGTTGAGTTTTATTCCCCAGGTAACAGAGCCACAGAAGGATTTTCAGAAGGGGAATGATCTCTTTAAATTGACACTGTCACCAGTTCACATGGTCTTCAAGCATCTCATCCATCCTCCATCAGCATGGACAGCCTGGGGCAAACTCCTCAAATCGTATTGCTTCTATTTTCCCTCTTTCAAAAATCATTTCACAGTCATTGTAAAGAAATTCAGGCATTACAGTGGTTTATGGAGATAAATATGAAAGAGATTTTTTACCTTTTCTTATGACTCATTCTCTTTCAGAGACAATTTGATGAGCATCTTTCCAGTCTTTATTTATTATATGTATGTGTCTTTATTTACTATAGATAGCCACATATCTGTGTCTATCTATACAAGATTTTTGAATATCTAAATGAAATCATATCATGTGACTTGCTTTTTCATGTGGCAGTATTCTTGGAAACCTTTCCATACCAATTCATATAGACATCTCTCTTTTGACATCAGTATAATATTCTGTACTATAGCTGTACCACAATTAATTTAGTCATGCCATGTAGACATTTAAGTTGTTGCCAATATTTTCTATTTAAAAACTATTTTTTGTGCAATTTTTATATATACTTTGCAGCGAAGGAAACTGAAGTTTAGACTGCTTAAATAAACCATTTAAGTCATATAGACAGGGCATTGCAAACATGGTGGGAATCTAGATTGGATGACCCCCAAGTCCAAAACCATCATCTTTGCACTGTACGAACTCTGCATGAAAACATCTTGAACTGCAGGTTTATAGATTTTTATCAGATTTAGAAAAAAAATTTTATTGCTTATATCTTCAACTATTTTTATGTCCCCCTTAACTTTTTCCTTTTCTGGGACTCTTATTCCACACATTATCAACCAGGCCACTTGCTTTTGACCCACAACTTACTATGCTGAATTGTTTATTTGTTTGTTTTTCAATCTTTTTTCTCTCTCTACTTGATTTTGAATACTTTCTATTGCTATCTGTTAAGTTTATATTTCATGATGAAAACCTTTCTGGGTCTCTTTATCTTTTTCTTCTTTTGGCTGTACCACATAGTTGGCAGGATCTTAGTTCCCCTCCTCCCACACTCCACCCTGGCCACCCCAACTTAGGTGTCAGATTGGTCACTTTAATCAATACAAGCAAAGTCATGGAAACAACTTCAAATTCCTATTATAATCAAAGTTAGGCCCAAGTTTGGAACCAGAGATCAAATTGCCAAAAGCTAGAGAATTCCAGGAAAATATCTACTTCTGCTTCATTGACTACGCTGAAGCCTTTGACTGTGTAGATCACAACAAACTGTGGAAAATTCTTTAAGAGATGGGAATACCAGACCACTTTACCTGGCTCTTGAGAAATTTGTATGCAGATCAAGAAGCAACAGTTAGAACTGGACATGGAACAATAGACTGGTTCCAAATTGGGAAAGGAGTACATCAAGGCTGTATATGCCACCCTACTTATTTAACTTATATGCAGAGTACATCATGCGAAATGCTGAGCTGGATGAAGCACAAGCTGAAAGATTGCTGGGAGAAATATCAATAACCTCAGATATGCAGATGACACCACTTTTATGGTAGAAAGCAAAGAGGAACTAAAGAGCCTCTTGATGAAAGTGAAAGAGGAGAGTGAAAAAGCTGACTTAAAACTCAACATTCAAAAAACTAAGATCATGGCTTCCAATACCATCACTTCATAGCAAATAGATGGGGAAACAATGGAAACAGTGACAGACTTTATTTTCTTGGACTCCAAAATCACTGAGGATGGTGGCTGCAGCCGTGAAACTAAAAGACCCTTGTTCCTTGGAAGAAAAGCAATGACAAATCTAGACAGTGTATTAAAAAGTAGAGACATTACTTTGCTGACAAAGGTCCATATAATCAAAGCTATGATTTTTCCAGTAGTCCTGTACAGATGCAAGAGTTGGACAGTAAAAAAAGTTAAATGCCAAAGAATTGATGCCTTCAAACTATGGTGCTGAAGACTCTTGAGAGTCCTTTGGACTGCAAAGATATCAAACCAGTCAATCCTAAAGGAAGTCAACCCTGAATATTCATTGGAATGACTGATATTGAAGCTGAAACTCTGACACTTGGCCACCTGATGTGAAGAGCTGATTCATTGGAAAAGACACTGATGCTGGAAAAAATTGAAGGCAGGAGCAGAAGGGGATGAGAGAATGAGATGATTGGATGCCATGAGTTTGAGCGAACTCTGGGAGATGGTGAAGGACAGGGAAGCCTGGCATGCTGCAGTCCATGGGGTCACTGCCGGGGACCAGCCCCGGCTGATCCAGGGTATTCGAAGGAGAGACTGCATAGGCGAGGATCAGGATACAATAGCTTCAATTAGATATTAATTAAAGATATAAAGAGTAATAGAATAAGGATAGCTCAGTAGGAAAATTCAGTGGAGAAAAGAGGCTGAGTAGCTTGGTTTACGCAGGAGACCAATAAAACTTCAAGACAAGAAGTTTGCACCACTTACGTAGGCCGCAGGCGTCCTTCCGTTCTCCCGAAGGAGAGGAGACACTGAGGCCTCCCCGGTCGGATCTTAGAAGCCCAGGCATAATTAGTAAGCATGGTGGGTTCCGCGCTCCAGATGGAGACTCAGCCAGAGTGAGAGAGAGAGAGACATGGAGAGACCAGTATTTCGAGAAACTGATCCCAATTCTTTATTTTCCATGGTTTGTTTTTATACACTAAGATGTTATACAAAAGTCACGTGGGGACAGCAGTCCTGACTTTTATTAAAGTCAGGTGCTTCACACAAATGTATACAGAGGTCTTAGGGGTGTTACATCATCTTCTGGCCAGGGCGGCCTGCTGACAATTTACAACCCTCTCCTTGTGACAGCGGTCAGTCAATCAGGACACTTATTTCTCCAGGGCTGATTATTCTCAAAACAGACGCCACCCAAGTAAAGTTACATTCCTACAGGGTGAGGGTGTAGTGGGTTTTAGTTAAGGAAAGAATTTACTTAGCCTAAGGTCTAACGTGATTAATATCAAAGGTTAATACTTATTTCTTCTATATATTCATTAATGTGTGTAAGGGCAGGGGATGTGGAGACTTAGCAACAAACATTGGCTCAACAAATGAAAAACCCTTCACCAATACAATTTCCAATCAGCCCATTATACTTATACTAATAGTTTTCTAGCTTCTCTAAAGAACCTGTTTTTAGAAGGTTTAAAGCATCTCGTGCCTCTCACGGTTGGGAGGCTGTGAGCAATCACATGTGGCCGGACGAGCCTGTCAGGCAGGCTAGAGAACCTTCAGAGGAGTTTGTAGGTTAAAACACTCTTGTCACACCCAAGAGTTTTTATTGACTGGAGCTCTAGGTTAACTCCTTCTCCGAAAGAGGTGGTGGGGGACAGCCCCCCGTAAAGTCAGAGGTGTAGGTAAGAGCACAAAGTAGTAAAGTAGGCAGGCTCTGGTTATGGGGGTAGACGCTCGAGGATTTCCAGGGGGACTCCTGAGGCTCGATCCCGCCTTTGCGTATGTCGAGCCTCCTTCCTCATGACCTTTGTCACGGGCGGAGTACCTCACTCTGGCCCCCAACAGGTCACAAAGAGTTGGACACGACTGAGCAACTGAACAATGACAACAAGGCCCAAATATTCTGATCCTCCAGGAGCGATGCACTCTCTGATCCCACAGCCAGCTCACACCTGCCTGTGCCAGCCATCAAACAGACCATTAATGAGCACAACTCTTCAATTCATGGTGACCAATAGGATTCAAAGTAAGGAATTATGTGGGGTTCTGACACAGAGCTGTGGGTCTCAGCCCTGACTGCAAAGCAGCATCCCCTGGAGAACTTTAAGAAACCCAGCTCCCCATGAAGACCAGCCACAGCAGAGTGTCTGAGGTAGGACCCAAGACTTCACTGAGTTCTTTGGTGAGTCCAGTATGCAGCCAGTATTAGGAAATTGATGCAGAACTTTTACAGCCTTCCTTGGAAGAGTCAGGCAATGTGGGATGGGACCAGAGAATTTTTCTTTTTAATAAGCACCACAGGAATCATTTTTTCATTCAACAAGTTTGGGAATATTGCTTTAAAGGACCAGAGATAAAACCATTATGTGTTATGGCCTCTGAGTTACTGTACTTGGAATTCTGTGTTTTTGGTCATGAGTCACTCTTTCTTTTCAAAATCCTTTAAAAAAAAAAAAAAGTCAAAGACCTTTGAACGTGCTGCATTAGCTCAGTTCACTTCAGTTGCTCAGTCGTTTCCAACCGTTTGTGATCCCGTGGACTGCAGCACGCCAGGCTTCCATGTGCATCACCAACTCCCAGAGCTTGGTCAAACTCATGTCCATCGAGTCAGTGATGCCATACAACCATCTCGTCCTCTGTTGTCCCCTTCTCCTCCTGCCTTCAGTCCTGCCCAGCATCAGGGTCTTTTCCAGTGAGTCTGTTCTTCGTATCAGGTAGCCAAAGTATTGGAGTTTCAGCTTCAGCATCAGTCCTTCCAATGAATATTCAGGGATGATTTCCTTTAGGATTGACTGGTTTGATCTCCTTGTAGTCCAAGGGACTCTCAAGAGTCTTTTCCAACACCACAGTTCAAAAGCATCAGTTCTTCAGTACTCAGCTTTCCTTTTTTAAAAATTATTTATTTTAGTTGGAGTCTAATTACTTTACATTATTATTGTGATTTTTGCCATACATTGACATGAATCAGCCATGGGTGTACATGTGTCCCCCATCCTGAACCTCCCTCCCACCTGCCTCCCCATCCCATCCCTCAGGGTCATCCCAGTGCACCAGCCCTGAGCACCCTCTCTCATGCATCGAACCTGGACCAGTGATCTATTTCACATACGGTAATATACATCTTTCAATGCTATTCTCTCAAATCATCCCACCCTTTCCTTCTCCCACAAGGTTCAAAAGTCTGTTCTTTAAATTTGTGTCTCGTTTGCTATCTCGCATATAGGGTCGTCATTACCATCTTTCTAAATTCCATACATATGCATTCAGTTCAGTTCAGTCGCTCAGTCGTGTCCGACTCTTTGTGACCCCATGAATCGCAGCACGCCAGGCCTCCCTGTCCATTACCAACTCCCAGAGTTCACCCAGACTCACGTCCATCGAGCCAGTGATGCCATCCAGCCATCTCATCTTCTGTCGTCCCCTTCTCCTCCTGCCCCCAATCCCCCCAGCATCAGAGTCTTTTCCAATGAGTCAACTCTTCACATGAGGTGGCCAAAGTACTGGAGTTTCAGCTTTAGCATCATTCCTTCCAAAGAAATCCCGGGGCTCATCTCCTTCAGAAAGGACTGGTTGGATCTCCTTGTAGTCCAAGGGACTCTCAAGAGTCTTCTCCAACACCACAGTTCAAAAGCATCAATTCTTCGGCACTCAGCCTTCTTCACAGTCCAACTCTGACATCCATACACTGTATTGATGTTTTTCTTTCTGACTTAACCTCACTCTGTTTTATCTGCCTCATTAGAACTGATTCAAATGCATTCATTTTAATAACTGAGTAATATTCCGTTGTGTATATATACCATAGCTTTCTTATCCATTTGTCTGCCAATGGACATTTAAGTTGCTTCCATGTCTTAGCTATTGTAAACAGTGCTGCGATGAACACTGGGGTACATGTGTCTCTTTCAATTCTGGTTTCCCAGCAGTGGGATTGCTGGGTCGTATGGCAGTTATATTTTCAGTTTTTTAAGGAATCTCCACACTTTTCTCCATAATGGCTGTACTAGTTTGCATTTCCACCAACAGTGTAAGAGGGTTCTCTTTTCTCCACACCCTCTCCAGCATTTATTGTTTGTAGACTTTTTGATAGCAGCCATTCTGACCAGCGTGAGATCGTACCTCATTGTGGTTTTGATGTGCATTTCTCTGATAATGAGTGATGTTGAGCATCTTTTCATGTGTTTGTTAGCCATTGTATGTCTTCTTTGGAGAAATGTTGGTTTAGTTCTTTGGCCCATTTTTTGATTGGGTCATTGATTTTTCTGGAATTGGGCTTCATGACCTGCTTGTATATTCTTGAGATTAATTCTTTGTCAGTTGCTTCATTTACTATTATTTTCTCCCATTCTGAAGGATGTCTTTTCACCTTGCTTATAGTTTCCTTTGGTGTGCAAAAGCTTAGTTTAGTTAGGTCCCATCTGTTTATTTTTGCTTTTATTTCCATTACTTTGGGAAGTGGGTCATAGATTTATGTCAGAGAATGTTTTGCCTATGTTTTCCTCTAAGAGTTTTATAGTTTCTGGATTTAGATAGTTTAGATCTTTAATCCATTTTGAGTTTATTTTTGTGTGTGGTGTTAGAAAATGTTCTAGTTTCATTCTTTCACAAGTGGTTGACCAGTTTTCCCAGCACCACTTGTTAAAGAGATTGTCTTTTCTCCATTGTATATTCTTGCCTCCTTTGTCAAAGATAAGGTGTCCATAGGTGTATGGATTATCTCTGGGCTTTCTATTTTGTTCCATTGATCTATATTTCTGTCTTTGTGCCAGTACCATACTCTCTTGATGACTGTAGCTTTGTAGTGTAGTCTGAAATCAGGCAGATTGCTTCCTCCAGTTCCATTCTTCTTTCTCAAGATTGTTTTGGCTATTCAAGGTTTTTGTATTTCCATACAAATTGTGAAATTATTTGTTCTAGTTCTGTGAAAAATACCATTGGTAGCTTGATAGGACTGCATTGAATCTATAGATTTCTTTGGGTAGTATACTCATTTTCACTATATTGATTCTTCTGATCCATGAACATGGTATATTTCTCTATCTATTAGTGTCCTCTTTGATTTCTTTCACCAGTTTTTTATAGTTTTCTCTATATAGGTCTTTTGTTTCTTTAGGTAGATGTATTCCTAAGTATTTTATTCTTTTCATCACAGTGGTGAATGAGATTGTTTCCTTAATTTTTCTTTCCATCTTCTCATTGTTAGTGTATAGGAATGCAAGGGATTTGTGTGTATTAATTTTATATCCTGCAACTTTACTATATTCATTGATTAGCTCTAGTAATTTTCAGGTGGTGTCTTTAGGGTTTTTTACGTAGAAGATCATGTCATCTGCAAACAGAGAGAGTTTTACTTCTTCTTTTCCAATCTGGATTCCTCTTATTTCTTTTTCTGCTCTATTACTGTGGCTAAAACTTCCAAAACTATGTTAAATAGTAGTGGTGAGAGTGGGCACCCTTGTCTTGTTCCTGACTTTAGGGGAAATGCTTTCAATTTTTCACCATTGAGGATAATGTTTGCTCTGGGTTTATCATATATGGCTTTTATTATGAAGAGATGTGTTCTTTCTATGCCTGCTTCCTGGAGAGTTTTTATCATAAATGGATGTTGAACTTTGTCAAAGGCTTTCTCTGCATCTATTGAGATAATCATATGGCTTCTACTTTTCAATTTGTTAATGTAGTATATCACATTGATTGATTTGCAAATATTGAAGAATCCTTGCATCCCTGGGATAAAGCCCACTTGGTCATGATGTATGATCTTTTTAATATGTTGTTGGAATCTGTTTTCTAGAACTCTGTTGAGGATTTTTGCATCTATGTTCATCAGTGATATTGGCCTGTAGATTTCTTTTTTTGGTGGCATCTTTGTCTGGTTTTGGTGGCCTCACAGAATGAGTTTTGGAGTTTACCTTCCTCTTCAATTTTCTGGAAGAGTTTGAATAGGATAGGTGTCAGCTCTTCTCTAAATTTTGGCAAAATTCACCTGTGAAGCCATCTGGTCCTGAGCTTGTGTTTGAAGATTTTTTATTACAGTTTCAATTTCCCTGTTTGTGATGGATATGCTAAGATTTTTTATTTCTTCCTGTTTCAGTTTTGGAAGGTTATACTTTTCTAAGAATTTGTCCATTTCTTCTAAGATGTCCATTTCATTGGCATATAGTTGCTGATAGTAGTCTCTTGTGATCCTTTGTATTTCTGTGTTGTCTGTTGTGATTTCTCCATTCTCATTTCTAATTTTGTTGATTTGATTCTTCTCCCTCTTTTCCTTGATGAGTCTGGCTAATCGTTTGTCTATTTTATCTTCTCAAAGAACCAGCTTTTACTTTTGTTCGTTTTTGCTATCGTCTCTTTTGTTTCTTTTTCATTTATTTCTGCCCTAATTTTTATGATTTCTTTCCTTCTACTAACCATGGGGTTCTTCATTTCTTCTTTTTCCAGTTGCTTTAGGTGTAGAGTTAGGTTATTTGATTTTTCTCTTGTTTCTTGAGGTAAACTTGTATTGCTATGAACCTTCCCCTTAGCACTGCTTTACTGAATCCCATAGGTTTTGGGTTGTCATGTTTTCATTTTCATTTGTTTCTATGTATATTTTTATTTCCTTTTTCATTTTTTCCATGATTTGTTGGTTATTCAGAAGCATGTTGTTTAGCCTCCATATGTTTGTATTTTTAATAGTTTTTTTCCTGTATTTGACATCTAATCTTACCGCATTGTGATCAGAAAAGAGGCTTGGAATGATTTCAACTTTTTTGAATTTACCAAGGCTAGATTTATGGCCCAGGATGTGATCTATCCTGGAGAAGGTTCTGTGTGCACTTGAGAAAAAGGTGAAATTTATTGTTTGGGGGTGAAATGTCATATAGATATCAATTAGGTCTACCTGGTCCATTGTACCATGTAAAGTTTGTGTTTACTTGCTAACTTTGTTTAGTTGATCTATCCATAGGTGTGAGTGGGATATTAACATCTCCCACTATTATTGTGTTACCGCTAATTTCCCCTTTCATACTTGTTAGCATTCACCTTATGTATTGAGGTGCTCCTATGTTGGGTGCATATATATTTACAATTGTTATATCTTCTTCTTGGATTGATCTTTTGATCATTATGTAGTGTCCTGCTTTGTCTCTTCTCATGAACTTTATTTCAAAGTCTATTTTATCTGATATGAATATTGCTACTCCTGCTTTCTTTTGGCCTCCATTTTCATGAAATATCTTTTTCCAGCTCTTCACTTTCAGTCTGTATGTATCCCTTGGTTTGAGATGGGTCTCTTGTAGACAGCATAGTAGACAGCACATATAAGGGTCTTGTTTTTATATCCATTCAGCCAGTCTTTGTCTTTTGGTTGGGGCATTCAACCCATGTACATTTAAGGTAATTATTGATAAGTATGATCTTGTTTCCATTTAATTTGTTGTTTTGGGATTGAGTTTATAAGCCTTTTCTGTGTTTCCTGTCTAGAGAAGATCCTTTAGCATTTGTTGAAGAGCTGGTTTGGTGGTGCTGCATTCTCTCAGCTTTTGTTTATCTGTAAAGCTTTTGATTTTTCCTTCATATCTGAATGAGATCCTTGCTGGGTATAGTAATCTGGGTTGTAGGTTTTTCTCTTTCATCACTTTACGTATATCCTGCCATTCCCTTCTGGCCTGAAGAGTTTCTATTAAAGATCAGCTGTTATCCTTATGAGGATCCCCTTGTGTGTTATTTGTTGCTTTTCCCTTGATGCTTTTAATACTTGCTCTCTGTGTTTGATCTTTGTTAGTTTGATTAATATGGGGTATTTATTTATTGTTAATTTGGGGTGTTTCATCTTCGGTTTATCCTGTTTGGGACTCTCTGGATTTCAGGGACTTGGGTGCCTATTTCCTTCACTATTTTAGAGAAGTTACAACTATTATCTCCTCAAGTGTTTTCTCATGCCCTTTCTTTCTGTCTTCTTCTTCTGGGACTCCTATGATTGAAATGTTGGGGTATTTAACATTGTCCCAGAGGTCTCTGGGGTTGTCCTCATTTCTTTTAATTCTTTTTTCCTCTCTGCTTTATTTATTTCCACCATTCTATTTCCTACCTCACTTATCTTATCTTCTGCCTCAGTTATCCTACTGTTGGTTCCCTCTAGAGTGTTTTTTATCTCAGTTATTGCATTATTCATTATTGATTAACTCTTCTTTATTTCTTCTAGGTCCTTGTTAAACTTTTATTGCATCTTCTCAATCCTTGTCTCTAGTCTATTTATCTGTAACTCCATTTTGCTTTCAAGATTTTGGATCATCTTTACTATCATTCTGAATTCTTTTTCAGGTAGACTCCCTATCTCTTCCTCTTTTGTTTGGTTTGGTGGGCATTTATCATGTTCCTTTACCTGGTGAATATTTCTCTGCCTTTTCATTTTATTTAGATTTCTGTGTTTGGGGTGCCCTTTCTGTAGGCTGGAAGTTTGTGGCTCCTCTTTATTGTGTAGACTGCTCCCTATGGGTAGGGTTGGACTAGTGGGTTGTCAAGGTTTCCTGGCTAAGGGAGCTTGTGTCTGTGTTCTAGTGGGTGGAGCTGGATCTTTTCTCTCTGAATTGCAATGAAATGTCCAGTAGTGAGTTTTGGGGTGTCTATGGGTTTGGCATGGCTTTGGCAGCCTGTCTTTTAATGCTCAGGGCTGTGTTCCTGCTTTGCTGGAGAATTAGCGTGGTATGTCTTGCTCTGGAACTTGTTGGCTCTTGGATGGAGCTTGGTTTCAGTGTAGGTAATGGAGGCTTTTGGATGAGCTCTTATCTATTAATGTTCCCTGGAATCAGGAGTTCTCTGATGTTCTCAAGTTTTGGATTTAAGCCTCCTGCCTCTCATTTTCAGTCTTATTCTTAAAGTAGCCTCAAGACTTCTCCATCCACACAGAACCAATGATAAAACATGTAGGTTAATGGTGAAACAATTCTCCACAGTGAGGGACACCCAGAGAGGTTCACAGAGTTACATGGAGAAGAGAAGAGGGAGGAGGGAGATAGAGGTGACAAGGAGGAGGGAGAAGAGGGGGAGTCAAAAGGGGAGAGAGAAGTCTAGCCAGTAATCAATTCCCTATGTGGTCTCCACAGTCTGGAACACCCAGAGAGGTTCACAGAGTTACATAGAAAAGAGGGAGGAGTGAGATAGAGGCGACCAGGAGGAGAAGAGGGGGAATCAAAAAGGGAGAGACCAATCTAGCCAGTAATCAGTTCCCTAAGTGTTCTCCACAGCCTGGAACACCCAGAGAGATTCACATAGTTAAGTAGAGAAGAGAAGGGGGAGGGAGGAGATAGAAGTGACTTGGGGGAGAAAAGGGAGAGTGAAAAGGGGAGAGAGCAATCAAGCCAGTAATCACACCCCTAAGTGAAAATGAATACTGAAGATTAGATTCTTAAAGGTAAAAAATTGATGACAAATATTAAAAAACAGAGACTAAAAATCTAGAATAGAGGTTCAGTTCAGTTCAGTCGCTCAGTTGTGTCCGACTCTCTGCGACCCCATGAATCGCAGCACGCCAGGCCTCCCTGTCCATCCCCAACTCCCAGAGTTCACTCGGACTCATGTCCATAGAGGTTAGACTCTCAAAAATACAATATTAAAAATACAAAACAAAATCAATAACAAAAAATTATAAAATATATATATATGAAATTTGATTTAAAAATAGGGTCTTTTTTTGCAAGGTAATAGTAGGTTATAAAATGAAAATTAAAGAAATAATAAAGAACTTACATTTTTTAAAAAGTAATAATAGAAAAAATATATCTAGGAATTTTTCTGGAGCTGCTGAGGGCAGTGTGGGGTCAGTTCAGTTTCAGATAGTTCCTTGTTCCAGCTTATATTTGTTCTCAAGGTCTCTAGGCCCCCTCCAATGCTTAGTCAATATTAACTACAGGGTTTTAATCTGTTGCACCTGTCACTTCCAGAATGGTTCCCTCTTCTTTGTTTAATTTGGCTTCCTCTGTTTGCAAGTCTCTTCAATGTCTAATTTCCACCCTGACACAAGGGGGCAAAGGTGGTCACTTATTTAGGCTCACTCGTTCACTTGTGTTGTGGGGAGGGAGGAACACAGCAAATAAATACCTCTGGCATGTGTGCTCACAGTGTATGGACCACGCTCATGGCATGTGCTTTCCAGGTCTACACTGCTCAGACTCCAAGGTGCTCTGCAGGGGCACCATCCAAAGTGAGCCCTGTATTTTGTGCACTTCACAAATCTAAGCCCCTCAGGTTCAGGCTCTCAGGTACTCCACAAGGGTACAGACTCTGTTGGGCATGTGTTTTGTGCCCTTCCCAGGTCCAAGCAGCTCAGGCAACCAGCTGCTTGGCAAGCACACTGTCCCAGGTGGGCCATGTGCCTTAATCTCCCCAGTCCCCATCACTTGTTTCCTGGGTGCACTGCACACCATCTCAGGTGTGCTGTGTGTCTCCTCTGGGGAGCTGATCTCAGGCTGTGACTCTCCTGGCAGATGTCAACCATACAGGATCACAGAAAGACGTGGTTAGCCCCTGGGAGCCTGCTCACAGTTTGGTGGAGGATGCCGGTCTCCGGGGCTGAAATTGCCCCTCACCTTCCAGTTCTGGCTGTCACATGCCTGCCTCTCTGCCTCCGGCGAGGGGAGGGGCCTGTATGCAGCCCACTAGCGCTCCTTTGGTATTTGCTCAATCCTTGTTCTGTGAGTGGACCAGGCTGTGCATTAGGTTAGAGACATTCACAGGGAAGTTCTCTCTCTTTTTTTCCCTCTCTCTGGCTATCCCACAGTTTGGGTTGCTATCTCACATTAGCTACCTCAGATTGTCCTCAGGGCATTCAGGCCCAGTCCTTACCCTAAGCATGCAGCCTGTGCCTCCCTGTCTAGCCCCTGCTCACTGGTGGCAGATGCGAGCGTCTGGGCTACTTCTCCACTGGGAGTTGTGGATAGCCGCATATTCTGTGGGTTGTTTTTTTTTTTCCCCTCCCAGTTGGATTGTCCTCTGAGATTCCAAAACTCCCCACAGACCTGCTGGTGAGAGGGTTTCCTACTATTGGGAAACATGTCCTTCATGACTCCCTCCCCAGGATGGATCTCTGTCCCTAACTCTTTTGTCTCTCTTTTTATCTTTTATATTTTGTCCTACCTCCTTTTGAAGACAATGGGCTGCCTTTCTGGGTGCCTGGTGTCCTCTGCCAGAGTTGAGAAGTTGTTTTGTGGAAGTTTTTCAGCCTTCAAATGATCTTTTGATGAATTTGTGGGAGAGAGAGTGGTCTCTTTGTCCTATTCTTCCACCATCTTGCGACTGCCCCTCATGCTCAGCTTTCTTTATGGTCCGACTCTCACATCCATACATGTCTGCTGGAAAAAACTATAGCTTTGACTAGACAGACCTTTGTTGGCAAAGTAATGTCTCTTTTTTAATATGCTGTCTAGGTTGGTCATAGCTTTTCTTCCAAGAAGCAAGCGTCTTTCAATTTCATGGCTCCAGTCACCATCTGCAGTGATTATGGAGCCCAAGAAAGTAAAGTATCTCACTGTTTCCATTGTTCCCCCATATATTTGCCATGAAGTGATGGGACTAGATGCCATGATCTTAGTTTTTTGAATGTTGAGCTTTAAGCCAACTTTTTCACTATCCTCTTTCACTTTCATCAAGAGGCTCTTTAGTGCCTCTTTGCTTACTGCCATAAGGGTGGTGTCCTCTGCATATCCGAGGTTATTGATATTTCTCCCGGCAATCTTGATTCCAGCATGTGCTTCATCCAGTCCAGCATTTCTCATGATGTACTCTGCATATAAGTTAAACAAGCAGGGTAACAATATACAGCCTTGATGTACTCCTTTCCCAATTTGGAACCAGTCTATTGTTCCATGTCCAGTTCTAACTGTTGCTTCTTGACCTGTATACAGATTTCTCAGGAGGCAGGTAAGGTGGTCTGGTATTCCCATCTCTTTCAGAATTTTCCACAGTTTGTTATGATCCACACAATCGAAGGTGTAGGTGAAGTCAATGAAGCAGAAGTAGATGTTTTTCTGGAGCTCTCTTGCTTTGTCTATGATCCAGTGGATGTTGGCAATTTGATCTCTGGTTCCTCTGCCTTTTCTAAATCCAGCTTAAACATTTTAAGTTCTTAGTACTGTTGAAACCTCACTTGGAGAATTTTGAGCATTACTTTGCTAGCATGTGAGATGAGTGAAATTGTGCAGTAGTTTGAATATTCTTTGGCTTTGCCTTTCTTTGGGATTGGAATGAAAACTGACCTTTTCCAGTCCTGTGGCCACTGCTGAGTTTCCCAAATTTGCTGGCATATCGAGTAGAGCACTTTAACAGCATCATCTTTTAGGATTTGAAATAGCTCAACTGGAATTCCATAACCTCCACTAGGTTTGTTCATAGTGGTGCTTCCTAAGGCCCACTTGACTTTATACTGCAGGATGTCTGGTTCTTGGTGAGTTATCACACCTTCGTGCTTATCTTGGTCATGAAGATGTTTTATGTATAGTTCTTCTGTGTATTCTTGCCACCCCTTCCTAATGTCTTCTCTTCTGTTAGATCCATACCATTTCTGTCCTTTATCAAGCCCATCTTTGCATGATATGTTCCCTTGGTATGTCAGATTTTCTTGAAGAGATCTCTAGTCTTTCCTATTCTATTGTTTTCCTCTATTTCTTTGCATTGAGCACTAAGAAAGGCTTTTTTTAAAATCTCTCTTTGCTAACCCATTATGCTACTGGAGATCAGTGGAGAAATAACTCCAGAAAGAATGAAGGGATGGAGCCAAAGCAAAAACAATACTCAGCTGTGGATGTGACTGGTGATAGAAGCAAGGTCCGATGCTATAAAGAGCAATATTGCATAGGAACCTGGAATGTCAGGTCCATGAATCAAGGCAAATTGGAAGTGGTCAAACAAGAGATGGCAAGAGTGAACGTCAACATTCTAGGAATCAGAGAACTGAAATAGACTGCAATGGGTGAATTTAACTCAGATGACCATTATATCTACTACTGTGGGCAGGAATCCCTCAGAAGAAATGGAGTGGCCATCATGGTCAACAAAGGAGTCCGAAATGCAGTACTTGGATGTAATCTCAAAAACAACAGAATGATCTCTGTTCGTTTCCAAGGCAAACCATTCAATATCACAGTGATTCAAGTCTATGTCCCAACCAGTAATGCTGAAGAAGCTGAAGTTGAACGGTTCTATGAAGACGTACAAGACCTTTTACAACTAACACCCAAAAAAGATGTCCTTTTCATTATAGGGGACTGGAATGCAAAAGTAGGAAGTCAAGAAACACCTGGAGTAACAGGCAAATTTGGCCTTGGAATACGGAATGAAGCAGGGCAAAGACTAATAGAGTTTTGCCAAGAAAATGCACTGGTCATAACAAACACCCTCTTCCCACAACACAAGAGAAGACTCTATACATGGACATCACCAGATGGTCAACACCGAAATCAGATTGATTATATTCTTTGCAGCCAAAGATGGAGAAGCTCTATACAGTCAGCAAAAACAAGACCAGGAGCTGACTGTGGCTAAGACCATCAACTCCTTATTGCCAAATTCAGACTGAAATTGAAGAAAGTAGGGAAAACCACTAGACCATTCAGGTATGACCTAAATCTAATCCCTTATGACTATACAGTGGAAGTGAGAAATAGATTTAAGGGCCTAGATCTGATAGATAGCGTGCCTGATGAACTATGGGATGAGGTTCATGACATTGTACAGGAGACAGGGATCAAGACCATTCCCATAGAAAAGAAATGCAAAAAAGCAAAATGGCTGTCTGGGGAGGCCTTACAAATAGCTGTGAAAAGAAGAGAAGTGAAAAGCAAAGGAGAAAAGGAAAGATATAAGCATCTGAATGCAGAGTTCCAAAGAATAGCAAGAAGAGATAAGAAAGCCTTCTTCAGTGATCAATGCAAAGAAATAGAGGAAAACAACAGAATGGGAAAGACTAGGGATCTCTTCAAGAAAATCAGAGATACCAAAGGAACATTTCATGCAAAGATGCACTCATTAAGGACAGAGTAGGTATGACCTAACAGAAGCAGAAGATATTAAGAAGAGATGGCAAGAATACACAGAAGAACTGTACAAAAAAGATCTTCATGACCCAGATAATCACGATGCTGTGATCACTGACTTAGAGCCAGACATCCTGGAATGTGAAGTCAAGCGGGCCTTAGAAAGCATCACTATGAACAAAGCTAGTGGAGGTGATGGAATTCCAGTTGAGCTATTCCAAATCCTGAAAGATGATACTGTGAAAGTGCTGCACTCAATATGCCAGCAAATTTGGAAAACTCAGCAGTGGCCACAGGACTGGAAAAGGTCAGTTTTCATTCCAATCCCAAAGAAAGGCAATGCCAAAGAATGCTCAAACTACTGCATAATTGCACTCATCTCACACACTAGTAAAGTAATGCTCAAAATTCTCCAAGCCAGGCTTCAGCAATACGTGAACCGTGAACTTCCCGATGTTCAAGCTGGTTTTAGAAAAGGCAGAGGAACCAGAGATCAAATTGCCAATATCCTCTTGATCCTGGAAAAAGCAAGAGAGTTCCAGAAAAACATCTATTTCTGCTTTATTGACTATGCCAAAGCCTTTGACTGTGTGGATCACAATCAACTGTGGAAAATTCTGAAAGAGATGGGAATACCAGACCACCTGATCTGCCTCCTGAGAAATTTGTATGCAGGTCAGGAAGCAACAGTTAGAACTGGACGTGGAACAACAGACTGGTTCCAAATAGGAAAAGGAGTACATCAAGGATGTACATTGTCACCCTGTTTTTTTAACTTAAATGCAGAGTACATCATGAGAAACGCTGGACTGGAAGAAACACAAGCTGGAATCAAGATTGCCGGGAGAAATATCAATAACCTCAGATATGCAGATGACACCACCCTTATGCCAGAAAGTGAAGAGGAACTCAAAAGCCTCTTGATGAAAGTGAAAGTGGAGAGTGAAAATGTTGGCTTAAAGTTCAACATTCAGAAAACAAAGATTGGCATCCAGTCACATCATTTCATGGGAAATAGATGGGGAAACAGTGGAAACAGTGTTAGACTGTATTTTTCTGGCCTCCAAAATCACTGCAGATGGTGACTGCAGCCATGAAATTAAAAGACGCTTACTCCTTGGAAGGAAAGTTATGACCAACCTAGATAGCATATTGAAAAGCAGAGACATTACTTTGCCAACAAAGTTTCGTCTAGTCAAGGCTATGGTTTTTCCTGTGGTCATGTATGGATGTGAGAGTTGGACTGTGAAGAAGGCTGAGCGCCGAAGAATTGATGCTTTTGAACTGTGGTGCTGGAGAAGACTCTTGAGAGTCCCTTGGATTGCAAGAAGATCCTACCAGTCCATTCTAAAGGAGATCAGCCCTGGGATTTCTTTGGAAGGAATGATGCTAAAGCTGAAACTCCAGTACTTTGGCCACCTCATGCAAAGAGTTGATTCACTGGAAAAGACTCTGATGCTGGGAGGGATTGGGGGCAGGAGGAGAAGGGGACGGCAGAGGATGAGATGGCTGAATGGCATCACTGACTGGATGGACGTGAGTCTGAGTGAACTCTGGGAGTTGGTGATGGACAGGGAGGCCTGGTGTGCTGTGATTCATGGGGTCGCAAAGAGTCGGACACGACTGAGCAACTGATCTGATCTGATCTTGCTGTCCTTTGAATTCTGCATTCAGATGGGTTTATCTTTCTTTTTCTCCTTTGCCTTTAGCTTCTCTTCTTTTCTCATCTATTTGTAAGACCTCCTTGGACAACTATTTTGCCTTTTTGCATTTCTTTTTCTTATTGATAGTCTTGCCACTGCCTCCTGTACAATGTCATGAACTTCAATCCATCATTCTTCAGGCACTTTGTCTTTCAGATCTAATCCCTTGAATCTGTTTGTCACTTCCACTGTGAGGGATTTGATTTAGGTCATACCTGAATGGTCTAGTGGTTTTCCCTACTTTCTTCAATTTAAGTCTGAATTTGGCAATAAGGAGTTCATGATCTGAGCCACAGTCAGCTCCAGTCTTGTTTTTGCTGATGTTATAGAGCCTCTCCATCTTTTGCTGCAAAGAATATAATTGATCTGAAATCTGTATCAACCATCTGGTGATGTCCATGTGTAGAGTCTTCTGTTGTGTTGTTGGAAGAGGGTGCTTGCTACAATCAGGGCATTCTCTTGACATAACTCTGCCAGCCTTCACCCTGCTTCATTTTGTACTCCAAGACCAAACTTGCCTGTCACTTCAGGTATGTCTTGACTTCTTACTTTTGCATTTCAGTACCCTATGATGAAAAGGACATCTTTTTTTGGTTTTAGTTCTAGAAGGTCTTATAGGTCATCATAGAATTGTTCAACTTCAGCTTCTTCAGCATTAATGGTTGGAAATAGACTTGGATTAATGTGACATTGAATAGTTTGCCTTGGAAATGAACAGAGATCATTCTGTCATTTTTGAGATTGCACCCGAGCACTGCAGTTTGGACTTTTTTGTTGACTATGAAGGCTACTCCATTTCTTTTAAGGGATTATTGCCCACAGTCGTAGATATAATGGTCATCTGAATTAAATTCGCCCATTCTGGGACATTTTAGTTCACTGATTTTTAAAACACCAATGTTTACTCTTGCCATCACCTGTTTGACCACTTCCTTACCTGGATTCATGGACCTAACATTCCAGGTTCCTATGCAATATTGTTCTTTACAGCATCAGACTTTCCTTCCATCACCAGTCACATCCACAACTGGGCATTGTTTTCACTTTGGCTCCATGTCTTCATTCTTTCTGGAGTTATTTCTCCCCTCTTCTCCAGTAGCATACTGACCACCTACCGATATGGGGAGTTCATCTTTCAGTGTCCTATCTTTTTGTCTTTTCATACTGTTCATGGAGTTCTCAAGGCAAGAATACTGAAGTGGTTTTCCATTCTCTTCTCCAGTGGACCACATTTTGTCAGAACTCTCCACCATGTCTTGGGTGGCCTTATATGGCATGGGTCATAGTTTCATTGAGTTAGACAAGGCTGTGGTCCATGTAATCAGTTTGATAAGTTTTCTGTCATTGTGGTTTTCATTCTGTCTGCCCTCTGATGGATAAAGATAAGAGGCTTATGAAAGCTTCCTGGTGGGAGAGACTGACTGTGGGGAAACTGTCTTGTTCTGAAGGGCACGGCCATGCTCAATAAATCTTTAATCCAATTTTCTGCTGAAGGGTGGGCCTGTGTTCTCTCCCTGTTGTTTGGCCTGAGGCCAAACTATGGTAAGGGTAATGACAGTAATGGTGACCTCCTTCAAAAGGACTTGTGCAAGTACTGTTGTATTCCATGCCCCTGACACTGCAGCAGGCCACTGTCAATGCACGCCTCTGCCGGAGACTCCTGCATATACACAGGCAAGTCTAGCTCAGTCTCATGTGGGGACACTGCTCCTTCCTCCTGGCTCCTGGTGCACAGAAGGTTTTGTTTGTGCCTCCAAGAGTTTGTATCCCCAGTCCTGTGGAAGTTCTGTAGTCAAATCCTACTGGCCTCCAAAGTCAAATTCCCTGGGGTTCTCAATCCCTTTGCTGGATCCCCAGGTTGGGAAATCTGTTGTGGGTCCTAGAACTTTAACAATGTGAAGAATTTCTTTTGTATAATTGTTCTGCAGTTTGTGGGTTGTCTGCTCTGCAGCTCTATGGTGGGTCTAGTGTCAACCTCCTCCAAGAGGGCTTATGCCACACGTTGCATGTCCCAGGTCTGCTGCAGCCAGAGACCCCTGTCCCCAGAGCAGGCCACTGCTGATCCGAGCCTCCACAGGGGACACTCAAAGTCAGGTCTGGCTCAGCCTCTTTGGAGTCTCTGGGTACTGGTGCACACAAGGCTTTGTTTGAGCCCTCAGAGCATTTCTAGAGGGTATGGGGTTTGGTTCTAAACATGATTTTGCCCCTCCTACCATCTTGCTGGGGCTTCTCCTTTACCCTTGGATGTGGGGTACCTTTTTTGATGGCAACCAACATTCTCCTGGTGATGATTGTTCAGCAGCTATTTGCAACTTTGGAGTTCTCACAGGAGAAGATGAGCACATGTCCTTCTACTCTGCCATCTTGTTGTATGCATCTTGCCACATTAGAGTAGAATTTAAAAGAAACTTGCTTATAGGGACATGTTTTAACTACCTGGCCACTGTAACAACCAGCCACTCTCCCACATTTCCTAACAACCCCTGAGGGAGAATGTACTTTCCTCACTAATATTCCCTTGGTTGATGCCCAGAGTCCAGCTACAAAATCTCTCCCAAGCAGAAATCCACTTTTAGGAGCAAAAGCTTACTATTTCCATAGGCAGGCAATTTTTAGATCTTTGGACAGCTCTGGATAATAGAAAATGGCAACATCTAATTTTTCCTCCTTTTAGAAGATGGGAGAAACTGTGATCAACATATAACGTCCAAGCAACGCAGCCCTTCTTTTGTCTCTAAAATGGTAGAAAAATGTTCAGCAATGTGTTAGGGCTGCCCTGACCAAATACCACAGACGGAGTGCCTTAAATAACAGAAATCTATTTGCTTACAGTTCTGGAGGCTGGAAGTGCAAGATTAAGGTGTTAGCAGGTTTGGTTTCTCCTAGGGACGTCTCTTTGGCTTGCAGATGGCTGCCTTCCAGCTGTGTCTTCACCTGGCCCTTCCTCTGTGCAAGGACATCCCTGATATTTATCTCCCCTTATACGAATATCAGTCATATTGGATTAGGACCCCACCCATAGCACCTAACCTCAATCACCTCTTTACAGGCTCTGTTTCCAAATACAGTCCAATTGGGTTTTGGGGCTTGAACATGTGAATTGGTTGGGGAGAGTACAATGCAGTCCATAATAGGACTTCCTTCTGTAGATTTTCTCAGTGCTGGGCTATACACATGTGAGACAAGAGAACTGCACCAATGTAGAGTAACTGACAGTCCACCTACTTGCTTCAAGCCTCAGAGATTGGGAACACTTTGGGTCTGCTCTCTCCTTGCAGAGTTTTAATTCTTATTTGCTGCCCTTAAGTCTTACTGTGTCCTCAGTCGCTTCAGTCATGTCCAACTCTTTGCGACCCTATGGACTGTAGCCCACGAGGCTCCTTTGTCCATGGGATTCTCCAGGCAAGAACACTGGAGTAGGTTGCCATGCACTCCTCCAGGGGATCTTCTTGACCTCGGGATCAAACCCCTGTCTCCTGCAAGCGGATTCGTTACCCACCTGGAAAGTCCAAGTCTTACTGCTGCTGCTGTTGCTAAGTCACTTCAGTCGTGTCCGACTCTGTGCGACCCCAGAGACGGCAGCCCACCAGGGTCCCCCATCCCTGGGATTCTCCAGGCAAGAACACTGGAGTGGGTTGCCATTCCCTTCTCCAATGCATGAAAGTGAAAAGTGACAGTGAAGACGTTCAGTCGTATCCGACCCTCAGCGACCCCATGGACTGCAGCCTTCCTACATCCATGGGATTTTCCAGGCAAGAGTACCAGAGTGGGGTGCCATTGCCTTCTCCAAGCCAAGTCTTACTACACTCATTCAAATATGCTTACAGTGTACTTGAGGATCCCATGGAGGCCCATTTTCAGTTTATAACAAACAAGATAGGAATATACTATGAAGTCATTAACAAAGAGGTCCTCAGTTTCTAAGTGGAATGTTACTAATCCAATTTTGGTAATCTAAATCTCTTTTATTTTCTTGTGTATTTGCCTATTTCCTTCAGACTTTTTTTTTTCCTTCAGAATTGTGTTCTGAAAATGAGCATTTTGTGAATCAATAATTACTCTTGGTGTGCTTAGATATAATTTTTCCAGAAACTAATAGTGTTTGTTTGTTGTTGTTATTTGCTATTAGTTTGTTGTTTGGCAGTGAAAAGTTTAAACACATGCATTTTGTTTTAGGTTTTCAGGTTGTTTGCCTAATGAAAGCAGTACATATCTGAGAAATATTTGTAACAGCTAAGTAGGTCAATGTAAAATGCTCAAACAAAACAGAAAGTCACTGTATCTGAGATAAGAAAATGTTGATGAAGCCAAAAACTAAAATGAAAGAAATTTACGAAAATGAGGAAAACTGTTTCAGGTTACATTCAAACTGGAAACTGTTCTCTTTCCACCAAAAAGCCCCCATGGTCTTAATACACAGCTCTAAAAAAGCATTTCAGGTACACACAGGTAGAGGCTAAACTGACAGTCATGCTACCTGGATTCAGAGGATTTAGGCTATAACATTCAGTAGGTTAAGAACATGCACAGAGGAACTGGGAATTCCCAGAAATTACTACATCAGCCCTTAGACTAAGAAGTCACTCAGCACTGATCAGATGAGACAGACAACACAGGAGGCAGGAGCAAGGTGACTGCTGAGGTAAGACCAAGTGGGACAATGATGGAATTGGGAGCTCCAAACATATCACCACACACACACACTCAAAGGTGCGATGGGGTAGGGGTAGGGGGATAACACTGGAGAATCCAGTAATCCATCATTATTTACATACACAACTCAGGTGAGTGGGCATGTGTCAGGCTGATTGTTCAGAAACTGCATCTTGTTTATTTCACTCTGCCCTCACAGGCCTTCCTGAGTTTTTAGTAAGAATCCTTGCATGGGAAGGACCCTTCCAAAGGCTGCTGAAGAGAAGGATCTGATGGAAAGCAGGGTGAGGAGATGTCAATTAACTATTGCTTTAAAATCCAGGGTCCAGAATGCAAATAATTGAGATTAAAGCTTTTTGCAGAAACAGACCAAATAAGGGGTGGTTTTCGGGGAGTTGGACAGCTTTATACAGGCCCCAGGATACAGTGTTTCAACCATAAAAAGTCTCCCTGACCGTCCACCCTTTCTCTCTTTCTCCTTACGTGGTCCCTTTCCCTTCTTCCCCAAATCAATTTCTCATTCAGTAAATTCTTACAAGCACTAGGCTAGTCAGGGTGGGCATCAGCATTTTCCCTGTGGACTGGGGTATGAATGAGCTTACAGTCTGCAGCCATCTCTGCCCAGGTGTTTTCACAGACCACAGGGCTCTGGGCCTGAGGAGTGGTAATTACTGCAGCCAGAGAAGGAGAGGGGAGGGTTCCAGGGTGGCTTCACAGAGGACAAATTATACATTCAGCCCAAAGCTCTTTGTTTCAAAAGGTAAATCAGAGTTACCTGCGGTCACCCCATGCAAAGTGCTCCTTGAAAGACACCTCCCACGTCTCAGATATCAAATGATCCTCCTGCAGATTTATCAAAGCAGTAGGGATTAGCAGAGCGGGCCACCCTTCAGTTCTGCTCCCCTTTTCTCTCCACATCTTTGTTTGTCTAAATAGTTGTTTTAGTGAGAAGAAAGAATGAGAGGTAATTAGTGTTTCTTGTAATATTTCATGTTTAGTTTTGTAATCCTTCTGTCAGGTTTATTTTCATGTTAAGCAAAGGAAGTCCCACTGGAATATTATAATCTCTTCTTAGTGTTAGCAGAAAGCCATGGTGTTTAAATTAATAAAGAATTTCTCAAGAAACCAAAGGCTTTCCTTGAAAGCACCAGTTTAAAGAACATGTCATTTTTAGAGCTTGCCTTGCCCCACAGTGTTTTGTTTCTGGTTTCATTCTGATTTTTGTTTGTTTGTTTGATTTGGTTTGGTTTTTTGCTCCACAATGCTTAGGGCTGGAAGTGAGCACCTTTCTAAAAAGCCAGATAGGGCGTTTAGGTTTGAATTGTAAGGTTACATCTACACCCCAGGATACTGCACCCTCAGGGCCTTATACTTGCCTGCAGGGCCCCCTGGGTCACTGTAGCAGCCTCCTGATCTGCTTCCTGCCTCTTACATTGCTTGTGGCTACCAGCCCTTGAAGTATTGAGGGGTATTGAGACCTCATTGCTCCAAAGTCCCTGAAGCCCACAACTGGTGACTAGGTCCTAGACCCTGACTCCTCAATCTTCCCCTTCACACTCACTCCAGGCAAACTGTAGCTTGACCCCAAATCCATCTTGCATTTTCCTATCCGCTTGCCTTTCCCTCCACCCATGCCACCTCTGCAAGGCCAGATCTGCATCTCCTTCAGCCAGGGGCTGCCTCCTTTGCGAGGTTTCCTCCACTCCTCCCAGCTGCAAGTGTTCTCTCTCACCCCGTGTATACCATGAACTCCATCTCTGTCTGTCTAGAGCAGTGTTCAATTTTTACTTTGTTTTATAGACAGCAGCTGCTGCTGCTAAGTCGCTTCAGTCGTGTCCAACTCTGTGTGACCCCACAGACTGCAGCCTACCAGGCTCCTCCATCCATGGGATTTTCCAGGCAAGAATATGGAGTGGGTTGCCATTGCCTTCTCTGTATAGATTTCTAATTCCCTAAATAATACATATAGTCTCCTTTTAGAAACTGGAACACTACAGATAAAGCTTAAGGCTTCTTCACCTTCACCCTCAATCCCAAACTCAGCACTCTGATGAATTTGATGTGTTTCCCTTGGCACAGTGGTAAAGAATCTGCCGGCAATGTAGGAGACTTGGGTTTGATCCCTGGGTTGGTAAGATCCCCTAAAGAAGGAAATGGCTACCCACTCCAGTATTCTTAACTGGGAAATCCCATGGACAGAGAACACGACTGAGTGACTAACACTTTCACTTCATATCTACATTACATATCTGTATATAGACACGTATTAAATATCTGGTATAGATATGTATATCTATTTATGCACTTTATATAGATTGTAAACATACAGTTTATATGCTTACATATAAACATATATAGATATATTTATGTATGTTTACATGTAAACATATTTAATTCTACAACTTGCTTTTCACATAACATTGTTTTTTGAGATCTGCCCGTGTGCTTATTATAAATTAAAAGACTGGCTTTTCATTATTCTGTGGTATTGCATCTTAGGACAACACTTCACACTCTCTTTTAGCCTGTCCTCTATTGGTGGACATTCTGTCCCCTCTGTCTGGGTTAGTCTCCAGCCAGATGGCCCAGCTAACTCACCTCAGGTGTTGCCTCCATGGTAAAGTCTTTTCTGACATTGCCGCATTCCCCTCACCTCTCGTCCTCTCGTCCTCATCTCTGCCCTCTTGGGTCACCATCCCTTCAGTTTCTGGTGCTGAGAAGACCGGCACCCAGATTTTTCTCCCTGTGTCAGGTGCTTCCCTGAAAGCTCTGGCACTTGATTACCAAGGTGCTAGAGGTTCAGCTTCTACCCTGCACACTGATCAGTGTGTTCATCTGGCAACACAATCTCTCTCTTACTTTCCAAGGAACTAAGATGCTGACTTTTAAAATAACAACATGTTGAACAGTTGGTACACACTTCTGTGTTTTCACGAGAGCTCCTTAAGGGTGGTCATTTATTGCTGTGTCTTGGGAACTTGGCACAGAACATGACACTTGGTAGGTCCTCAGTAAATAGATGCTGAATCAGTGTATATTTCTCACACATGACTGTAAGTTCCTTGAAGTCAAGATTTGTATCTGAGTCATTTGACACTCTCTCAAATGTCTTTTTCTTTTAAATTTTTTTATTTTGTATTGAAGTATAGCCAATTAACAACGTTGTGATAGTTTCAAGTGAACAGGGAAGGGACTCAGCCATACATATACATGTATCAATTCTCCCCCAAACTCCCCTCCTGTCCAAGCTGCCATATAACACCGAGCAGAGTCCCTGTGCTATACGGTAGGTTAATTATCCATTTAAAATATAGCAGTGTGTACATGTCCATCCCGAACTCTCTATGTGGCATTTTACCCATACATCCTTAACAAATATTAAAGGAGTGACAAGACAGTAAGTCAATCTGGTCATTTCAAACAAAGAACCACTCTCTTAAAAGAAATGGGTGGAAGAGAACTGGAGAAGAGAACCTGGTTACACTTTGGTATAACCAGGCCAAATAAAAAGGATTTTTTTTTTTTCAGAGAAGAAGATGGAAAGATGAGCTGCTGACCCTCACTGCACAGTGATGGAAGGAGTGTGTGAGAGGCTGTGCCCATTCTGGGCTCCAAACAGCACAAGGTTCTGAACCTGAGCCTGGTGTGTCTCTCAATGTTGGGAGACTCTTTTCCAGAAAGGAAGAGACCAGGAGCTCTAGGCCAGTGGTATGGTTTATGAAGACATTTAAAAAGAGAGTGGCTGGCTGAGGTTCTGTTGGTCTGTCTTGTGTCAGCAGACAGAGTCTCACAGTGGCTGTGAGGAGCTCCTTGAACACTTCCATCAGCCCTACCTTGGCCTTGGCCACCCTATCCTGCTCCAGGGTCTCCAGCGATCAGCTCTGGCTCGCAAAAAACCTCTTCTACATTTCAGGGAGGCAAGTTCTAGCTCTTAGAAGAGCTTTCTGGAAAGGGCCCTTTAAGTTTTGATGAGTTTTCTTTACCAGGTTCCTATGAGCCTGGTCTCCAGAGTGGTCCAGCATCAACCCTTCTCCTCACAACACTTAGAAGGTTCAGTTCAGTTCAGTCATTCAGTTGAGCCTGACTCTTTGTGACCCCAGGAATTGCAGCACGCCAGGCCTCCCTGTCCATCACCAACTCCCAGAGTTCACCCAAACCCACATCCATCGAGTCAGTGATGCCATCCAGCCATCTCACCCTCTGTCATCCCCTTCTCCTCCTGCCCCCAATCAAGGAACATTTAGTGGGAGAAATTATAAGATATCTTAAACAAAATGTAATTTTAATCTTTCAGTTCAGTTCAGTCGCTCAGTCGTGTCTGACTCTTTGTGACCCCATGAATCGCAGCACGCCTGGCCTCCCTGTCCATCACCAACTGCCGGAGTTCACTCAGACTCACGTCCATCGAGTCAGTGATGCCATCCAACCATCTCATCCTCTGTCGTCCCCTTCTCCTCCTGCCCCCAATCCCTCCCAGCATCAGGGTCTTTTCCAATGAGTCAACTCTTCTCATGAGGTGGCCAAAGTACTGGAGTTTCAGCTTTAGTATCATTCCTTCCAAAGAAATCCCAGGGCTGATCTCCTTCAGAATGGACTGGTTGGATCTCCTTGCAGTCCAAGGGACTCTCAAGAGTCTTCTCCAACACCACAGTTCAAAAGCATCAATTTTTCAGCACTCAGCTGTCTTCACAGTCCAACTCTCACATCCATACATGACCACTGGAAAAACCATAGCCTTGACTAGATGGATCTTTGTTGGCAAAGTAATGTCTCTGCTTTTGAATATGCTGTCTAGGTTGGTCATAACCTTCCTTCCAAGGAGTAAGCGTCTTTTAATTTCATGGCTGCAGTCACCATCTGTAGTGATTTTGGAGCCCAGAAAAATAAAGTCTGCCACTGTTTCCACTGTTTCTCCATCTATTTCCCATGAAGTGATGGGACCAGATGCCATGATCTTAGTTTTCTGAATGTTGAGCTTTAAGCCAACTTTTTCAGTCTCCTCTTTCACAACCCCTGCTTAAAATCTTCAGTGACACCCCTCAACCTTCTCCTACTCCCATGCCTCCAGGAAAAAATTCTAACTCAAGCTGTCCCTGCGCTGGTTCCTGCCTCAACTGGCCACACTGCCTCATGCTGTCTATACTTAAGCAAACCTAGCCTCACAGAGCTCCTTGGATACATCAGGTTCACTCGACTCAGAGCTTCTGTGCATGCAGTTCTTTCTGCCTGGATCACTCTTCACCTACACTCTACATGGCCTCAATCCTCTCTCCTCAAGTTTCACCCCTTCTTGGAAAACCTCCCTGGTTGGGTTTGTCACCGCCCTATATGATTCTACATACCCAAAACATCCCCATTGGAGCCTGATGAGTGTTACTGTCAGTTTAATAGCGCACCATAAGCTCTCTAGGGCTAGAGTCCATATCTGCCTGTATCATTTTGGCATCCCAGGTGCCTAGCACAGTGCCAACACAGAATAAGTGTTCACTAAACAGCAATATGCCAGCAAATTTGGAAAACTCAGCAGTGACCACAGGACTGGAAAAGGTCAGTTTTCATTCCAATCCCAAAGAAAGGCAATGCCAAAGAATGCTCAAACTATTGCACAATTGCACTCATCTCACATGCTAGTAAAGTAATGCTCAAAATTCTCCAAGCCAGGCTTCAGCAATACGTGAACCGTGAACTTCCAGATGTTCAAGCTGGTTTTAGAAAAGGCAGAGGAACCAGAGATCAAATTGCCAACGTCCACTGGATCATCAAAAAACAGGCGAGTTCCAGAAAAACATCTATTTCTGCTTTATTGACTATGCCAAAGCCTTTGACTGTGTGGATCACAATAAACTGTGGAAAATTCTGAAAGAGATAGGAATACCAGACCACCTGACCTGCCTCTTGAGAAACCTGTATGCAGGTCAGGAAGCAACAGTTAGAAATGGACATGGAACAATAGACTGGTTCCAAATAGGAAAAGGAGTACGTCAAGGCTGTATATTGTCACCCTGATTATTTAACTTATATGCAGAGTACATCATGAGAAATGCTGGGCTGGAAGAAGCACAAGCTGGAATCAAGATTTCAGGGAGAAATACCAATAACCTCAGATATTCAGATGGCACCACCCTTATGGCAGAAAGTGAAGAGGAACTAAAAAGCCTCTTGATGAGAGTGAAAGAGGAGAGTGAAAAAGTTGCCTTCAAGCTCAACATTCAGAAAACGAAGATCATGGCATCTGGACCCATCACTTCATGGGAAATAGATGGGGAAACAGTGGAAACAGTGGCAGACTTTATTTTTCTGGGCTCCAAAATCACTGCAGATGGTGATTGCAGCCATGAAATTAAAAGACGCTTACTCCTTGGAAGGAAAGTTATGTCCAACCTAGACAGCATATTCAGAAGCATAGACATTACTTTGCCAACAAAGGTCCATCTAGTCAAGGCTATGGTTTTTCCAGTGGTCATGCATGGTTATGAGAGTTGGACTGTGAAGAAAGCTGAGTGCCGAAGAATTGATGCTTTTGAACTGTGGTGTTGGAGAAGACTCTTGAGAGTCATCTTGGACTGCAAGGAGATCCAACCAGTCCATTCTGAAAGAGATCAGCCCTGGGATTTCTTTGGAAGGAATGATGCTAAAGCTGAAACTCCAGTCCTTTGCCCACCTCGTACGAAGAGTTGACTCATTGGAAAAGACTCTGATGCTGGGAGGGATTGGGGGCAGGAGGAGAAGGGGACGACAGAGGATGAGATGGCTGGATGGCATCACTGACTCGATGGACGTGAGTCTGAGTGAACTCCGGGAGTTGGTGATGGACAGGGAGGCCTGGCGTGCTGCGATTCATGGGGTTGCAAAGAGTCAGACACGACTGAGCGACTGAACTGAACTGAACTGAACTGAAACAGTGAAGACAAAAATGAAAAAAGAGTCCTCTCTCCCCCCATCCTACAGTGCCTCCAGGGGCGAGTCCCTCCTTGGTCTTTTGTTGGTTAAAAATCCCTGGGGGTTTCTGATTTAGAGTCTTTCCCTTGAGGGCTGCACTATGTTTTAAGAAAATGCCTATTCCCAGCTGCACAGTTTAGGTACATAAAATTTGCGTATTGCAATAAATACTTGGCCTCATGAATTTCTAGCCTGTTAAATAACAGAACTTAAAATGCTAGGTAAGCATGTAAAAGAAGATAGCATCATAAATACCAGAAAATTACAGGTTGGTGATTTTTTTTTTCCCTTTGATCTTGGAACTTTCTACCAGATGAAAAAGTGATTGCCTCAGAGAGAGTCTGGAGTAGAGTTTTTTCCCTGCCTGGCTTGCTGCTGACCAGTTTGGAGCAAGGAGGCAAGCACCCACTTTGGCAGACACCAGCTAGGGTGATGAGTTCCCAGTTCACAACAAATCTCCCTTCTCTAGGAATGTTCCCTAACAAAGTGGAGAGGAACTAGTTAAAGGAGTGATCCCTGACCCAAGCAGGGCCAGCTGATCTGTCTTCTGGAATTTGAAACTTGAATCATTTTATGTACCCAGTTGCTATGATACTGACCAAGGTTCTTGGCCTTCCTTAATCAATAGAAATTGACTAGAGGTCAGACAAGAAATTCAGCCAAGACTTTATTGGGGCTTCTGCACCAACTGCAGGAGGAGGTGAAAAAAAGTAACAAATTACCTTGCTTGCTCCCCAAGGGTGGGAGGGCAACCTTGCCCCTTATATGGAGTGAGGGTAGGAGTGTATCCAGTGGCCTGGCTGAAGGGGTCCCTTAGGTGGTTTGCCCACCCCTTTGGTGGTGTTGGGTGGAGGGGGCATGTGCAGTCCCTCCTTTTGCTCCCAATACCCATTTTTTGCTCCTGACTCTTCAGAAAGGGCAGTTGGGTTTTTTGTCTTTTTGTATCTTTTGGTCCAGAATTTGCCCAACTGCACATGTACACAGTTTTTTTTTTTTTTTAAGTCTCATGTAGTTTCTTTGTATTTTGTAGCTCAAGGAGAGGTGTGTCCAGGTGCCAGCTTCACAGAATTGCAGCAGAGTCCCAGGTCCCAGGCCTGTCTCAGCTGGAGTATGGGAGTGGAGTTAGCATAAAGGCAGCCCCTAGAAAGGTGATTCCCAGAGCTGCTGTTGCAGTCTCCTAGCCTTGGTTCTTGCCCTTCCTGAGATCTGAATTCATTTTCTCTTTGATCCTGTGAGCCACCCAGGATCCTTTTAATCCAATATCTTTTTTGGACACACTCATGTATCCATACACTCATCTACCTATTCCAGGTTAAAGGTAGGATTTCACTGTTCCAACATTCTCTCATTTTCCAAAGAGAGCTGAGCCTGACCAGGAGATGGTGGTTTTCAGCTAGATGGGTCAGGGATCACCTGTCACACGAGGTTTCCTGGTCCCTGTGAAACTGTTTACCTCAGATTGGGACTCAAACTCAGCCAAACCCCAGTTTGGGACTTAAACCCACATGGCTGGGACATGAACCCAGCCAAAACCCACAGTACCTGGTTTCAGGACTTAATGAAGCCCAGGGTCTTGATGTCTCATGGCAGAAAGAATTCAGTGAGAGACAAAGTGATAGGTAAGAAGTGGATTTACTCAGATACAGAGAAAAGCAGACTCCACAGAGTGTGGGACATTGCAGAGGACAAATGTAGTGGCAAAATTTGGTGTGGTTAGTTTTTATGGAGAAGGCAATGGCAACCCACTCCAGTACTCTTGCCTGGAAAATCCCATGGACAGGGGAGCCTGGTGGGCTGCCATCTATGCGGTCACATAGAGTCGGACACTGAAGCGACTTAGCAGCAGTAGCAGTAGCAGTAGCAGTTTTTATAGGCTTCGTAATTTCATACGCTAATGAGTGGGAGGATTATTCTGGCTATTTTGGGGAAGGGGTGGAGATTTCCAGGATTTGGGCCACCACCCACTCCTTGGTCTTTTAGCAGTGCCTTGGAACTGTCATGGCACCTCTGGGTGTGTCATTTCACTTGCTGATTGAGGATTAAGGTCTAGTCCTGTCTGCCATCTTGGTCCCATTTGATTCTAATCGGTTTATGCTGTGTCCTTGGGCTATGTCATCCTTTCAAAAGTTGTGCCCTGCCCCTTTCCCTCCTGTTACACCTGGGCAAGATGAGGAAGCAGCAGGGGCTTGGCTACCTAGAATTCAATGGGAAGGCTTATTCTTCCAAAGAAATAACATTTGACTTGCCTTTCTGATGACTATTTAATTCTAAAAGTAGAGAGAACAATGAATGTAATTACTATTTTGAGTCTGCCAATCAGCATGGGAGGAAAAATCCACCAGTGTGAGGAGATGCCCCATCACGTCAATCACGTGAACTGAAGCAGTGCCCCAGACTTTAGGAAATAAAACATCTGAATGTTCCGAGGAAAGATAGCCGTGCCTGTAGAGCTGTGCTTTGCAAGGAAATATGGCTCAAGAGGCCTTTTAAAAAATGAAATTCTAACTATAAAATCACAAATAGCCACAGAGAGGAAGAAAAAGGCATGATAACTAGAGAATCACGGTGGTTTCAGAGGGAACTCCCTGATAAGCTCAGATTTTAAATATGAAAGAACATGGTCCCCACCCTCAAGGACATCACAGTCTGGTGGAGCAGATAAAACTCTTGCCCTAATACTTCAAACCCAAAGGGGAAAGTGCTGAGAACCCTGGGAGAGGGACAAGCCACTGGCTACTGGGAGTGGGAGGTGACAGCAGCATCTTCCAGCTAAAGGAACAATATCTGTCCTGGCTATTATTTGTTTCATATAGCCTAGGGCAGTGTCCCTATCATATTCTTTATTCTCTATGTTTAGGGACATAAAGTAGTTCTCTACTCTACTGCCTGAATAGTTGACTCCTCATTACACTGGAGATTCCTAGCATTAACAGAGACTTATGACATTTATTTTGGAGAAGGCAATGGCAACCCACTCCAGTACTCTTGCCTGGAAAATCCCATGGACAGAGGAGCCTGGTGGGCTGCAGTCCATGGGGTCGCTAAGAGTCAGACACGACTGAGCGACTCCACTTTCACTTTTCACTTTCACTTTCACTTTTCACTTTCATGCATTGGAGAAGGAAATGGCAACCCACTCCAGTATTCTTGCCTGGAGGATCCCAGGGACGGGGGAGCCTGGTGGGCTGCCATCTATGGGGTCGCACAGAGTCGGACATGACTGATGTGACTTAGCAGCAGCAGCAGCAGCAGCAAGACATTTATTTATTGCCTGCTAATGAAAGGCACCTGGTGAACATGACCTCCATTCCATCCTTCCACTGTATTTCTGGGTAAGCTGTATTCTTCCCACATTACAGATAAGATAACTATCCTTTGGAAGAGAGAAGATGACCTACCCAAGATGGAGCTTACTCCATCCTAAATGAAGTCAGGATTCAAGGCCAGACACAGAAGTCTCCCTGTTCTGCTCTCTGTTTCTTGGGAGTTGTTGCAGAATACCCACTCCAACTCCTCATTTTACTTTGCAGCCAGGGAAAGAGCCCCACAGCCCAGCTGATTCAGAAAGGTCTTCAGTCCACAAGGGCACAAAGGAAAAGCCAATACTGAAACTTCAGCTGCCTCCTCTAAGGAAAGAGGCATGATTGAAATGCTGGTTTGAAAGCTCAGTCTTGGCAGGAATGAGGCAAACGTGACTCTAGCCAGGCATCTGTTTTACCTGGCTAGTTTACCCTTCTGGTTTACCTGGCCCTCCATCTGCCCATCAGAAAAGACCATTTTGTACCCTCATGTGTTTTTTCTACCACTATTTGTCATCTGTTTCCATCATCTGTGACTATTGTTTTTCATTAGACTCTGAAGTCCTTGAGATCAGCAATTCTAACACAGTTCCTCAATATGTGTTTGTTACATAGGATTCTTGCTGTTTTGAAAAGATGCAAGACACTTTTTTATTCAGTCAGTTCAGTCACTCAGTCGTGTCCGACTCTTTGCAACCCCATGAATCACAGCACGCCAGGCCTCCCTGTCCATCACCAACTCCCGGAGTTCACTCAAACTCATGGGAAAACTCTAAGCAAGAAATAGATTGTAGGTTCTTCCAAGATCTCTTCCAAAGGATAGTTATCTTATCTGTAAAGTGGGAAGAATACAGCTTACCCAGAAATACAATGGAAGGATGGAATGGAGGTCATGTTCACCAGGTGCCTTTCATTAGCAGGCAATAAATAAATGTTTTGCTACTGCTACTGCTAAGTCACTTCAGTCGTGTCCGACTCTGTGCGACCCCATAGATGGCCGCCCACCAGGCTCCTCTGTCCCTGGGATTCTCCAGGCAAGAATACTGGAGTGGGTTGCCATTTCCTTCTCCAATGCATGAAAGTGAAAAGTGAAAATGAAGTCGCTCAGTCGTGTCCAACTCTTAGCGACCCCATGGACTGCAGCCCACCAGGCTCCTCTGTCCATGGGATTTTCCAGGCAAGAGTACTGGAGTGGGTTGCCATTGCCTTCTCCAAATAAATGTCTTAAGTCTCTGTTAATGCTAGAAATCTCCAGTGTAATGAGGAGTCAACTACTCAGGCAGTAGAGTAGTTATCCATGAGTTTTTATTCTCTTCCTGGGTTTTATTTCTTTTCTTTTTATTCTTTTCTTTTCCTGGGTACTTTTTTATTAGTACTCAGGAAAAGGGCTCATTTTGTAAAAGCTTCTTCTGAATGCCATAACCGATGCTTTTGGACCTCACTATTTACTCTAACCCCATCTTGGAAGAACCACAAAAATCTCCCTGACAAAGCTTTCTTGTCAATTTGATATGAGATTTTTCACATAAATACAGAAAATATAAAAACTCCAAATAAAAGATTGCAAACTTATTCTTTGTTCTGCCAACTGATGAATAGTTTTAAAATGTGGCATACTGACAAAAAAGAATATTTGGCCATAAAAAAATGAAGTACTGACTCATGCTATGGCATGGATGAACCTTGAAAACATTATGCTAAGTGAAAGAAATCAAACACAAAAGCCTATAGTTAAGATACTTTTTCTTTTTCCTCATGGCACGTGAGATCTTGATTCCCACTTTTCCTTTCTTCACGTGCCATGTGGGATCTTGGTTCCCTGACCAGCAATTGAACTGATGCCCCCTGGACTGGAAGCGTGGAATCTTAACCACTGGACCATCAGGGATGTCCCTATGATATCTTTTATTTGAAATGTCCAGAATTGGCAAATCTTTACAGATAGAAAGTAGATTAGTGGTTACCTTGAGTTGCAGGGGGAGGGCCTGGGTGGGTCATAACTGAGGAATTCAGGGTTTCTTTTGTAGATGATGAAAATATTCTAAAATTTATTGTAGTGATAATCATACAATTCCATGAATATACTAAAAACAATTTAATTGTATACTTTAAGTAGGTGAATGGTGTGGTATGTGAATTACATATCAATAAAAGCTGTTACCAAAAAAAATTTTTTTAACTAACTTCTGTTTCACTGAGTTTGTTTCCCTTGACCGTTTTTCCCCTCAGACCAAGTCTAACAGAAAAAGCTTGGCAAAAAACTAGGCCTTGCCCAATTCTGCAACCCCAACTTCAGCTCACACAGGAAGAGTTGCCTTTGTTTTACTGGGTTTACTAACACGAAGAGTTTTCTGTCTTCATCTAAAGACAGGCAGCAAGGCAGACTGCACCACTTACGGGATGCTAGGCCCCTTCATGAAAAGCCAGGTTCCACTAGCGGCTCAGGAGGGATTGGAAAGGGCCCTTGGTTAAGCCTAAGACTGGACAGAGAAGAGAGATGAAAAATTAGGAGATCAAATCTGCCATCCACAGGCCTTGAAAATACCCAGATAAAGTTAATCTCACTGTCCTGGTGTCCCTTGTTGCTTCTTTCTTTATTAGAAGAGACTTTCTTTCATGTGGTGTTAACTTAAAACGCGACTTGACAAAATAATTGCCACTTCTCTCTTTACATTTTGATTTTTGTCCTATACTACAAAAGACAGCTGAGTTTGCCCTCACATTATAAATCCGGAGCTTGTTGTTGATGAATTACTCCAGCTGTGAGCGTGTGGATATGTGGGGCGGAGGTGGATGTGTATGGGGGGGGGGGGGGGGTTTAAATACAGATCACATTTCATTAATTCTGCCCACTTCCTGGAAGCGCTCTGTTATGTGGTCATAGCCATCAAGCGCCAAAAAGGTTTGCCGCCGGATACTTGTTGGACAGCAGCATTCAGGCAAGGAGGGGAGAGGTGGTCGAATTCAAATAACATGAATAATAAAGCTTTGAAGCTGGGAGGGCGGCACGCAGAGCTGATGCATAATTCATCAGGCAAATTAATCAACTCCCCTTTCCTATGCCCATTGCAATTACTGGGAACACGCAGAGTCATCAGCTTTTTCTCCCTCCCTCCGCCCCTTTCCCAGCCCCGGCAGCGCCTGGAGAAGCCTCTGGACCGCTCTGGGTGAGTCCCGGCCGCCGCCGGCGCGCATCCCGGCCAGAGCGGACCTTGGAACACCGATCCCTCTGCCTCCGCTAGACCGGGTTTTCTCCCACTGATGCAGAGCTGCGAGAAGCAGGGGCAGGGTTTTGGTGTGCAGTAGAGCAGAGAGTGGGGACAATTAGTTTTCTTCATGCTTGGCTGAGCCTTAGTGAAGGGACGACCGGCTTAGAGGCAGATCGCAGATAATAGAAGCTTCATTTCCAACTGACCCTCCGAGCAGCGTACCCAACCCTGGAGGAAGGAACAATGCCGACCCCTGCGCTGAATGCCGAAGGCTCCAGCCAAACAACGGGGCAAAAACAAAAGCAATAGACCCGGCTTTGCCTTGAAATGGTTTCTCTAGTCCACACCAAAAGAAAAAGGTTCCATTGAGGACAGAAAATAAAGTCTGGTAATGAAACATACATTGCTCACACAGCAATAAGCAAACACACACACTCTTGCACTCGGGCCATTGTGTGGGCAAGTTCCTTTTGACCTGGGATGCGTCTCTGAGAGGAAAAAAAAAAGGCGCCTCAAATAGAAAAGCCCCCAGTATGTAACCTTCCAGCTGTAGTATGAGTCACAAAAAAGGATCCATGATGTGAGTAAATTGAGATTAACCAGGCAAAACAGGAGACGCGAACACAGAAGTTTTCACACAGAGGGAGGAAATGAGCACCCCTAACTTTGGTGCCTTTAACCTTCTTTTCAAGTTATCAGTTACTGTGTAACAAGCCACCCCAAGTCTCAGTAGCTTCAAGCAACATCCAGTTCATCATATTTGGTTCATGTTCTGGGGTCCAAATTTCAGGTGGGGCTTGGTTGGATAATTCATTGGCTCCAGGTAGTATCAATTGAGGTCACTTGATGGTATTTAGTTGGCATCTGGGCTGGGCTGCAGGGTCCCAGATGGCTTTACTTCTTGATCTCGTGTCTAAGAAGGGAAGACTTGATCTCCTGTCTAAGAAGGGAAGAAGGAAAGACTGAAACTGGACCACAGGACCAACCAGGAGCCTTTCCATCACCAGCATGGCAGCTCAGAACTCCCAGAGATGGGAAATGCAAGTTGTCAGTTTCTTCCTCAAAGCCTGGGTTTGGACTGGCATAGCATCACTTCCACTATATATATGTATATGATTAACCACATTCTAGGGGGCTTCCCTGGTGGCTCAGTTGGTAAAAAATCCTCCTGCACTGTGGGAGACATGAGTTCCATCCCTGGATTGGGAAGATCCGCCTGGAGAAGCAAATGGCAACCCACTCCAATATTCTCTCCTGGAGAATCCCAAGAACTGAGGAGCCTGGCAGGCTACAGTCCATAGAGTTGCAAAGAGTTGGACATGGCTGAAGCAACTGAGAACTCATGCAAGCATATTCTATTGGTCAAAGCTGTCATAGAGCTTCCAGAGGAGGGACATAGAACTCACTACTCAACTGAAGGAGTACAAATGAATGTGCAGTCACCTTTAATTCACCATGCATGTAGTCATGATAGGTAGCAGAAAAATTTAGTTTATCTCAGTGTGCTCTGTGGCATCTGGGAACAATGAAAGAAGCAAAGAGAATCACCCCTTCATTTACTGCCCAACAACTCCAGTTACAAGTTTCTGGAAAGGTAGGCCTAGGTAAAGCTTAGAGGGGATATAGGATGTGTGTGGGGTAGGAGAAGAGAGCTCCAAATCAACTTCCCTCATCTCCAATTCAAGTGTTATTTTCTTTTTCCAGATTTGCCTTAAACTCATGGTCAACTTTCTCTAGTTTTGTACCTGAACCATCATCATTTTGCGATGGGTGCAGGCACTAAAGTATTTCTTCAAAGAATGAACAACTCTAACTAGGCTTTTTTTTTTTTTAATTTAATTTAATCTTTTAAAAATTTCTATTGGAGTATAGTTGATTTACAAAGTTGTGTTAGTCACAGAGAACTCTACTCAATACCCTGTAATGATCTGACTAGACTTCTTGAGGGCAGAAATTCATCTTGAACTTCTTTGTATTCATCAGGATCTATGCAGTGCAAGGACAGTGCACACATTGGCCTTATGGTTTTGTGTTTCTTTTTCTTCAGTTGATTACGACTCTTCCATCCGGACATATGTTATTGAAAGGAAATTTCACTACAAGGTAGTTTGTCTTCTATAGCCTTGTTTTGCCCACTCATTCTTTCTGGGTATTTTCCTTCCACTTTATGGAATGGTGCTATGATTTGATGTGTGTCCCCCTAAAATTCACATGTCGAAGCACTAACTCCCCAGCATGATGATCTTAGGAGGTGGGACCTCTGAAAGGTGATTAGTTCATGAGAGTGGAACCCTCATGGTTGGGATTAGTGCCCTTATTAAAAAAAATAGACCCCAGAAAGCTCTCTTGCCCCTTCTGCCATGTGAGGACACAGACAGAAGTTGGGTATCTATGAACAAGGAAGCAGGTCTTCATCAGATACTGAATCTGCCAGAATCTTGATCTTGGACTTCCCAGCCTCCAGAACTATGAGAAATAAATTTCTGCTATTTGTAAGTCACCTAGTCTGTTGGTATCTTGTTAGAGTAGCCCAAATGGACGAAGACAGATGGTTTTCTCTTCTTACTCTGTGGTTTACACTTTGAGGAAAAAGTTCAATGTCTCCTGTTCACAAGACTTGGTTTCATGGGACATCTTGGGGTTTCTAGGCCCCACTCAGTTATGGGATGCTGGGCAGGGACTCGAATGACACAGCTGCAGGGGAATGACTTGCAGTAGAGTTAAGAGAGTCACCCCTTTTGTTAGTGCTTTGCATCTGTCAAATGCCAATTCAGACTTCCATCAGCGGGCATATTTAAAAGGATCTGTGTTAGGGAAATTTGTTATCCATGCATTTTCAATGAGAGCCAATTCTATTAACTCCTCTGGAGCCCCATGCATATGGCTGGGCTTTCAGGAGCGAGCTTTGAATAAACTTTTCAGTGATTTCACAACACCTCCATTATGGCTGTTCCATTATGAAGCAGATGAACATTTTCTTGAACAATTAGACAGGGTTGTGTCGAATAAAGAGTGAGGTTTGCCTGAGATCACGGAAACCTATCCGCTTAGGTGATTCATTTTCTTCCAACAAGGCAGCCTATAATAAGCTTTTCTTCTGGAGCCTTGTCTAGCTTCCCATTTCAATTAGTGACAATGACTGGAGAATAGGAGAAATATCTTCTTCATGTCCTTGTGCTGCAAACAAGGCTGGCCAATAATGAACAATGAGGGAGGGGAGGGGATGCGGAGTGGAGGCAGGGGCGCAGCTGCAAGAAAACCAGCATGCTTTCCCAGAGAGACTCCGCAGTGCTGGGGTGGGGTCTTCCACAGGAATCAGGTGGCAGAGCTAAGATGGGGAAGAAAACCTTGCGGTTGGGATGTAGTTCAGCATGGAAGCAGGTCACCGCAGGCAGAGCAGCAGGCACAACATGACCCTAAGCATCACTGCCTCGCTCCATGACTGAGGCTGGTCTTATCCTTGACGCTGGCCCCTGAAGTTTGAGGTAAATTGAACTGTCACAATGTCCACAGTCATTTGTACATGTATGCTTCTTGACACAGTTCTGGCCCGTTACTATTTTGTACATGGTGAGTTTCATCACTTCCTGCCACCAGGCATGTCAACTGATCATTCTCTGAGAGGTGATGTCAGTGTGAGAGAAATCCAGTATCACAAATTCATTCATTCATTTATTCATTCTCTCAGTGAATGAATAAATGTGCCCACTTCCTGGGCACATATCATCTACCTTGATTTCCAGGTATGCCAAATACTCAGTCATAAACTAGAGGGGTGAGCTTTCTACCTTTTTGTGTCTGCCCTCTCATCCAGCCCATTTCTCTTTTGCTCCATCTCTACATACAGTTCACCTTTGGCAAATACTGACAGCTTGCCTCTCCATTCCAGACCCTGGTTTTAGGTACCTGCAACACAACAGTGACCAGAGCACAGCTCCAGGGTTAATTTCCTTGGGTCACTGTGACAAAGGACCACAGACTGGGGAGTGTGGGGTGCTTAAAGCAACAGAAATTCATTCTCTCACAGGTCTGGAGGCTGAGAAGTCCAAAATCAAGGTGTCAGCAGGGCCACACTCTCTCCAAAATCCCTAGGTGAGGACCCTTCCTTGCATCTTCCCATTTTCTGTGATTTGCTGGCAATCTTTGATGTTCCTGGACTTGCAAGTGCATCATTCCACTCTCTGCCTCTGTCATCATTGGGAGTTCCCCTGTATCTCTTCAAATCATCTTCTTCTGTGTGTCTGTCTCTGTGGCTCTTCTTATAAGGACACCAGTCATATAGGATTAAGGACCCACCCTTGCATGCATGCTCAGTCATGTCTGACTCTTTTGTGACCCCCATGAACTGTACCCCACCAGGCTCCCCTGTTCATGGGATTTCCCAGGCAAGGATAATGAAGTGGGTTGCCATTTCTTCCTCCAGGGGATCTCCCCAAACTAGGGGTGGAACTCCATGTCTCCTGCATTGGCAGGCAGATTCTTTACCACTGAGCCACCTGGGAAGCCCAAGGACCTGCCTTATTCTAGTATAAGCTTATCTTAACTATTTACACCCTATTTCCAAATAAAGTCATATTCTGAGGTTCTAGTAAGGACACAAATTTGGCAGCGGGGGCAGGGGTGGGGGCGGACGGGGCGGAGTTGACTTTGTTCTACCCAGGACACTGCTCTTCTGAGAGTGCACAGAGAGAAGCAACCCTAGTAAAAAAGTCATGGCCACCTTTAGTGAGAGGCAATGTGGGGAAAGTCTGTACAAAGCCCAAAGAGAGATGCAGGTAAGGGAGACACCCACTCTGGAAGGTGGTGGGAACATAGAGAAGAGAGAGGATATTCCCAGCTGCCCTTGCCAGCCAGGTCTTGAGGGAGCAGTGTAGGAGACACAGGATTTTGTTTTCTTTTGTGGAATGCCAAACCTTTGAGCTGGCCCAGACTCCTGGTGACTTCTCATACCTCCAGTGTGCCCAGGCCCCAGCCTGCCAGGTGACCTCCCCAGCTCCTTCCCCTCAGTGCTTGGCCCTCCACTGAGGACCTCTTTGTGGCAAGATTAGCAAAGAAAAGGAAATGCAAGGGGGAAAGAGATTCTCCCCAAGGCCCATTCATTACAGAACTTCACAAAGAAGCAAATGGAAGCAAAAGCACCAGTCACGTGGGGGTCCTAAGCCTCTCCCTAATCCCCAGCCCCCACCACATGGTCTGGCAACACCCGTGGTCCCAGTCTCCCCCAGTGCTCCTCTTACTCCTCCAGGGTACACAGAAGGTGGCAGGAACATAGGTTTTCCCTGGCTATCAATAAGAGAAATCAAAAGAAGGAGCTGATTGAGTTCTTCTATAAAATGAAAAGATTGAGGGGCGGACTGGGAGAACCTTACTTGCAAAAAGACACACAAGGTAACCACTCCCATGACCACCAACTAGCATGCCAACATGTACACATCCTTGCAGTGTTATTTTGGTTGGAAAAGGCCTCTTAGGTAGAAAGGTGCCTCTGGACCTGGCTCAAGACAGCACTCAGTCTCCAGCAACTTATGCTACACAGATAAGTGTATCATATTTTAAAAGTCCTGCCCTATTTTAAAAGTCCTTTTGGCAAGGATGTTTTATAAGGGGCTTGATAACAGTTTTAATGTATCAAAATGGTACATTGTGCTCATTGTATACATTGTGATACAAAATGATTAAATGTGCTACCAAAGCTAGATCCTGTATTAGAAGCTGCACCTAAATGTTTATAGGTCCCAAAATCATCCAGAGTGGTGGCAGCTTGACAAAGTCTTAAGTATTTAGTGTTAGCAATCAGAATCCAGTCTGATACAGTGTTTAATAAAGTTCCAAATGTAGCTGATTAGATGCTCCGGTGATGGCCGTCACTCACTGCAAGGTCCCGCCCCCTTCCACTCTGGGAATGTGGTCTACACCAGGTAAGATACAAAAATGTCACACAAGGACAAGGGCAATCCTGGACTGGAAGCAAAGAGAGATGAGCTGCAAGATCTAACCTGTAAGAACATCTCACATGTCCTGCTGACCAGGGGGAGGTTCTGCCTTGGTCCCCACCTTGAGTTCTGGCACAAAGGGCCCCTTTCTATTACCTCACACTCTAGGAAGGGTGAAACACCTTGACAATCCTTAGAAAAACCAGAAAACCTATTCTCCCCTGCTCAGATGGATAAAGAAGACCAGGACATCTGAGTTAACATCACTGTGTGGCACACACAGCATCTTAGCCACATGAGATGTGTCCGCCTCAGGCATGCCTGTCCAGGACAGCATGAGTTACCTGAGCCGTTTTCTGGATTTCTTAGAGCCCTCTGTGCTAAACTGGAACCTGTTCCTCAGTTCTGGAAACCCAGCTTCTTCCCTCCCACTGTGTATCATCACCCCTTTCTCGGTGCTACTGATAGTTCCTGATACAGATACTCTGTCTGAATCCCCTGGACTCAAGCTACTGCTCTGGATTCAGATTCATGCAGGCAGCTTGCTGCTTCTCCAAGATGATAGGTGCTTCATCTTTACACAGAGCCAACTGTCCATTACTCCACCATCACTGCCTCTTACCAAGGGGCTGTTGGAACCCTGTCAGGTCCTTTTGGATACCTGCCTTTTGTCCTGGGTCCTCTGTGTGAACATCACAGCACTAGGACTGTGTGAAAATCCCCACCAGTGGGCATAGGCTAAGTGCTAACACAGCACTGAGACACACCAACCCTAGTCTCCAATAGCTTCTGTAATGTGGCAAGAGGAGAAGGGAACAACAGAGGATGAGATGGTTGGATGGTATCACCAACATGATGGACATGAGTTGGATTAAGCTCCAGGAGTTGGTGATGGACAGAGAAGCCTGGTGTGCTGCAGTCCATGGGGTCTCAAAGAGTAGGACACTACTGAGCGACTGAGCTGAACATGGCTGCGGTCCTGAGTGGTACAGTTTAAAAGTAGGGTCCCCAACAAGTGCTGAGAACCCCGCCCCCCTCCCCACCATCTGAAAGGAGGCCCATATATACCATGCACGTGCTAGAACCACACATGGGGTCTCAAGGAGTTTTTGGTCTCATGATGTTATCCTGAGAGACCCCAGTGGCCCACCTACCATTGTTCCTTGGAGACTATTCTTCAGTTTAGCAGTTTATGAGATAGGACTACACTTCCTGCCGCCTTGTCTGCAGCAAAGTAGAAAACAGAGACTCAGGGGCAGAGACCTGACTCTGGTCTGAAAAGCAAGACTCATTGTGAAAAAAGTGGTGTAATTTCTACTCGTGGGCACACATAGAGCCTCCATCCGGTTATTTGCTTCTTTGGGAAGATAGAGAATGATTATAGACTGCTTGATCTTTGATAATTAAAACTCTTTCCATAATAATCAAGTCATCAAGACTCTCTCCTGATTGTAATGAATCTGATCAGGGAATAATTCTAATATCTATGCAATAACAGATACTTTTTCATCCCTGATAAGATGCCCTTAGGAGCCATGACAGAGGAGGTTTTGACTCGGGTTGCAGAGACAAAAAGTTAATGCAGACTAGTTGCTATAAACTTCACTAATCTGAGTTGTCAGTCCCTTCCTCCTCACCCCTCCTTTCTCTCCTCCCCCTCTATCCCATTCTCCTCTCCCCACCCCCAGTGTCTCTCTACCCTTTTTGAGAAAGTAGATTTCTGCCACATATATATCGAGCAGGGGCATTATAATTTGTCTGAATATTCCTTGGCCCACAAGAATGAACCCATACTCATTAACAGCTTCTGCTTTCCGTATGTCTGAGGTCATCAGTTCCCCCTCAGCACCATAGATTGGTTTAGCCAGGATAATAATACCTAAACCTCCACCCATAGCCACCCTTAATGATACAAACTTGCTTACACTGAGCTTGGCAGTTGACTCCTTTTCTCAAGCAGGAGCAGCTAAGTTCTTCTCATGGGCTGGAGCTGAGAGGGACAGATGGACAGAAAGCAATGGCCCATGGTCACTTAAGATTCTCTTTTTTTTATGAATGCCCATGTGTGCACAACACATTTTCTACCATCTTTACTTCTGTGCATTTTGTAGCAATGGTGACAGTGACAAATACTGTTTTTTATTAAGTGCCCGATATTGTGACCCCCATGTTTTACAGGATTGAAAAATGGGGATCTTACTCACTGCGTTAGAGTGGTGTTTTCCTGTAACAATTTTCATAGCCTATAGCTCTGGATGCAAACACACGGCTCCATGAATTAGCCACCCTTTGGGCCATTTGCAGCAGAACACTTAGGATTTTCTCTTCCCTGGTCCTCGACCTCCTGAAATCTTCCCAGTGGACTTTCTTTCAAGCCTCAAACACACCCTGGAGTCAGGACCACAGACCCAGAGTTATTTGCTTAATGATTGCTCTGGAAGAATCTTTGAAAGCCATGAGGGGAGTTGGCCAGCCCCCTTCCCTGGCCAATTGCCAGACTCTTGAGTTTCCCAAATGTCACTTCCTCTCTGCAGCCAAAACCCTGCTGACAGAGAATGTGGAATTCCTCGTCCACTAGACATCCCATCCAATGCTTCCCTGCGGCCTGCAGTTCACTGCTGATAAGTGAGGAGCGGTTATCAGCCCACATTCAAAATGGTACTCCATGCTTCCTTCTCAAATGGATTCTTGATAGTCCACTTAAGTTCTGGAAACTGCAGATATGAATGGGGATAGGAAAAAGGCATCAGGAAGAAAACAAGTGGCTTCTGCTCTCTGCTGCAACTCTCCTGGCACAACCTTCAACCCACAATCACCTGCCAACCTTCCAAACCAGCCAAAGATGGACAGGGCTTGAATAGCCTTTTCATTCTTGTTGGATGCTGATCACTAAACAGCTCAAGGCCTCGGCCCCACCCAATTCTCTTTCAGTCCCACCTTGTGCCCTCTGGCAGTAGCCCCTCCCTCTGAGCTGGAAACTGCAAGTTAAATTAGGGAGGAGCTTGGGCAAATCACTCATCAACTCCCCCTAAACTCTTAGTTCTCCAGGACAGACAGTGAGGTTGAGGTCTTAGCCCGGCAGCTGATATAAGATGCAGATGAAGCATCAGAGAAGAAACAAGTTGTCATCAGCACCATCAGTGGTTGTCATGATCCCCTGAAGTCCTTACAACACAATACGTCATCCAGAGACACAAGTGTCTCCAAGGGGTTCCCAATCCCAGCAACCATCTCCACCTTCACCCCACCTATCCTGCTCTCCCTACGCTCGCTCTCCCCCATCCTAGAACACCTTTTTCTTTCCACATAGCAGCCTGGGACCTTGCTGGTCCCCCTGCCTGGAATAAGTTTCCTCTGGTCTCTCCTTTTCTGCTCCTTTTCTTCACTCTCAGGGCTCCTCAGAGCATTCCTTTGTGATCTCCTATCCACAGGAGCCCCTCACCCCTACATGCTTCCAGTTCCTTCATCCTGATTACACATATACACCCATTCACACACTCACAGGAAATTAATGTATTTAAGTATTCAATATACTGACCTTGGCCTCTCCCCTGCTCTGCCCCCATGAGGTTGACCCCTTATCTGTGTTCACCATGATGCTCGACCCTCTGCCTGTAACATACATACTGACACTCCTTAAGTGGTCACTGGATGGATGTTGAAAGAAGGAATGAGGCTTTGGGGGTAATCTCTTTATTGTTGATGTCTTGAAAATCTACCAGAATGTGTCCAGGCTGAGTGTTCTTTAAGGAAATCTTGTTGCGTGTTAGCAGGGTCTTGAAATCTGAAGACACTGGTCTTTCTTAAGCTCTGGAAAAATGTCTAGTCTGATTTGGGTGAGCCACCACCACCCCTCTGCAGTCCCTCTCTCTGTTTTGCTCTCCTGGAATTCCCACTGGACAGACATGGGACCTTGTAAGTCTATGCTTTTTGTTCCTTAATTTTCCTTTGTATTTCTGACTCTTCATCCTTCTGCATTGCTTCAATTTTCAAATTGAAAATTTCCCCTTCAGCTACTCTGTTATACAGTCCATTTACTGAGAATTGCATGTCAACAATCATATTTTTCATTTCAGGAATTTCTAACTAGGTCTTTCATATTAACAAATTGCTCTTGGGTTGGGGAGGGGAGGCTCAAGAGGGGGCTCCTGTATACTTATGGCTGATTCACCTTTTTGTGTAGTAGAACTATGTAACATTGCAAAGCAATTACCCTCCAATTAAAAATAAATTAAAAAAGAAACAATGAAATAATGTAATTTTGCTCTCATATTTAATTATCCACCAGTAAAACTAAAATTTGAAAAAGGTGATATATCTAGCCATGATAATAACAGAAGGGGATAGCCCAAACTTATAACCCATTGTTTGTCATATTTCTGCAAGGAAACATGTTTTCAAGTGAAGTGAATCTAATATATAAATATATATATATATATATATTTGCTATAGTTGCCTTTCTGTGTTCAAGTGGTCCAAAATAAAGAACTTTTGTCAAAGATAATTTTTAAAAATTGTTCTTATTTTAGAAATAGACTCCCAAACCTAGAAAACAGACTTGTGGCCGAGGAAGAGAGGGGGTGGGGGAGGGATGGATTGGGAGTTTGGATGCAACCTATTATGTACATGTAATGGACAAATGGTAAAGAATCTGCCTGCAGTGTGGGAGACCTGGGTTTGATCCCTGGGTTGGGAAGATCCCCTGGAGGAGGGCAGGACAACCCACTCCAGTATTCTTGTCTGGAGAATCCCCAAGGCCAGAAGGGCCTGGTGGCTACAGTCCATTGGGTCCCAAAGAGTCGGACACAACTGAGCAACTAAGCACATGGACAAACAACAAGGTTCCACTGGATAGCACAGGGAGCTATACTCACTATCCAATGATAAACCATAATGAAAAGAAAAGGAAAAAGAATGTATATGTATATGTGTGTGTATGTGTGTGTGTGTATGTATAGTGAGTCATTTTGCTATACAGCAGAAATTATCACAACATTATAAATCAGCTATACTTGTAAACTAAATGTAAATAAAATTTAATTTAAAATATATAATTAAAATTTTTTAATTGTTCTTGTTTTAGCCTTCTTCATGGCTATTACCAACTGACATATTTGTTTTGTTTTGTTTTGTTTTTACTTATTTATTATCTCTTGCTCCCATGACTAGAATCTTAATTCTAAAAGAGTAGGAATTACTTTTTTCATTGCTGTATTTTCAGTGTATACATAGTGCTTGGCACATAACAGTGCTCAAAAAGTACACATTGAATAAGCTGAAGAAATTAATGGGATATCTTTTAGTATCTTTCTGCAGCTCAGGAAGCAACAGTTAGAACTGGACATGGAACAACGGACTGGTTCCAAATAGGAAAAGGAGTACGTCAAGGCTGCTTATTGTCACCCTGCTTATTTAACTTATATGCAGAGTACATCATGAGAAATGCTGGGCTGGAAGAAGCACAAGCTGGAATCAAGATTGCCGGGAGAAATATCAATAATCTCAGATATGCAGATGACACCACCCTTATGGCAGAAAGTGAAGAGGAACTAAAAAGCCTCTTGATGAAAGTGAAAGAGGAGAGTGAATAAGTTGGCTTAAAGCTCAACATTCAGAAAACGAAGATTGTGGCATCTGGTCCCATCACTTCATGGGAGATAGATGGGGAAACAGTGGAAACAGTGGCAGACTTAATTTTTGGGGCTCCCGAATCACTGCAGATGGTGACTGCAGCCATGAAATTAAAAGACGCTTACTCCTTGGAAGAAAAGTTATGACCAACCTAGATGGCATATTCAAAAGCAGAGACATTACTTTGCCAACAAAGTTCCGTCTAGTCAAGGCTATGGTTTTTCCAGTGGTCATGTATGGATGTGAGAGTTGGACTGTGAAGAAAGCTGAGTGCCGAAGAATTGATGCTTTTGAGCTGTGGTGTTGGAGAAGACTCTTGAGAGTCCCTTGGACTGCAAGGAGATCCAACCAGTCCATTCTGAAGGAGATCAGCCCTGGGATTTCTTTGGAAGGAATGATGCTAAAGCTGAAACTCCAGTACTTTGGCCACCTCACGCGAAGAGTTGACTCATTGAAAAAGACTCTGATGCTGGGAGGGATTGGGGGCAAGAGGAGAAGGGGACGACAGAGGATGAGATGGCTGGATGGCATAACTGACTCGATGGACATGAGTCTGAGTGAACTTCAGGAGTTGGTGATGGACAGGGAGGCCAGGCGTGCTGCGATTCATGGGGTTGCAAAGAGTCAGACACGACTGAGCGACTGAACTGAACTGAAAGATTAAAATTACACTTTGTTTAAGATATCTTATGATTTCTCCCACTAAATATTCCTTGGGTATTGGTCCTATTATCCATTGATTTTTAGTTCTCTTTGCCGTGTTTGCTTGTTATAGTCACTAACTTGTGTCCAACTCTTTTGTAGCCCCATGGACTGGACTGTAATCCCCTCAGGCTCCTCTGTCCGTGGGATTTCCCAGGCAAGAATACTGGAGTGGGTTGCCATTTCCTTCTCCAGAAGATCTTCCCTACCCAGAGAAGGAACCCATGAAGTGTTGCAATATTGGTTTTTGTCAAACTTTAATGCTTCTTGAAATTGCCATCTTGGTGATTTGTGTCTTTATACTTGCAGAATCCATTAGCCTGTGTGGAAAATGCATTCTGATTAGAGCCACATTCTTCTTCTGGAGGTTGGGTTGGAAGATATTGGGAATGTTCTGGATGGATTAGTCATGAGCTACTCTTCTGGGAAGCAGGCTCTGGGTTCTTCTGGGTGTGCTCAGCCACAGCACCCTCAACCAGAACATTCCACTTCTGCCCAGACATTAGATCCTTCTGTTCACTGCCCGACCTGGGAAAGGCAAGGGTGGAGAAAGGGCAGAGCGGCCCAGCTCCCTTCTATGAATTCTATGACCTGGCAGCTGTCTCAGGACTCCTGTGTCTACACTTGTATTTGCTTCCTCTGAGCTCTTGAAGCTTCCCACCTTCTCCAACCATCCTTTCCTGCATGTGTTTTAGGTTACAATTTCTCTATCAAGTTTTACCTGATTCCTGACTGTCAACAATTCCTTATGATTTGTGGTTCACTAAGACCATCCTTTGTTGTTTTGTTGTTTTCCAGACAGCTATGAGTTTTCAAAATACTTTTTCCTGTCATTTCTAAGGTTTTAGGTTGAGAAAAGAAGGCTGAAATGTGTTTAGTATGCCATCTTGGTCCAGTCTCTTCTCTCCGTTTTATGGATGCTACAAATGAGGCTCAGAGAGGTTAAGTAACTTTACAGGTTCACAACGCTAGGGAGTGTGGCGGGGCTGGTTTGCATCATGATAATGAATATCTGTTGGGATTGGCATGATAATGATGGTAGCACAAAAGGAGAAGTCCTTGTTTTATGTACGTGCTCTAGAAGCCTCCCTAACATCAAACTATTGGGTCTGTCTGGATTTCCAACTCAAGAAAAATGATCTATGATTCTCATAGACAGAAGGGCTGAGAATATGTAGTCTGTTTCATTAAAAATAGTGCCTCTTATGAGGATTACTTTCTGATCTAAAGATTAGCTTTACATCATTGTATGCTGTGTTATAAGGCAGCACTGTCCATACTACTTAATTTCAAAGATAATTAACTTGGAATTAAACATACCCATCTCTTACCAGCTCTCTGATTTGGGATTTTGTAAATGAAGATTTTAATTGCAGTTTTTCATGGTCATAAGCAGTACATGATAAGCTGTCATTAATTTGGACTTCCCTGGTGGCTCAAATGGTAAAGAATCTGCCTGCAATGTGAGAGACCTGGGTTCGATACCTGAGTTGGGAAGACCTCCTGGAGAAGAGAACAGCTACCTACTCCAGGATTCTTGTGTGGAGAATTCCATGGACACAGGAGCTTGGCAGGCTACATTTCATAGGGTTGCAAAGAGTCGGACATAACTTTTCCTTTTTGGGGGGCTTTCCTGGTAGCTCAGCTGATAAAGAATCTGACTGCAATGCAAGAGACCCCAGTTTGATTCCTAGGTTGGGAAGATCCCCTAGAGGAGGGCATGGCATTCTTGCCTGCAGAATCCCCATGGAGAGAGGAGCCTGGAAGGCTACAGTCTATATGGTCACAAAGAGTTGGACACAATTGAGTGACTAAACACTATTAATATAAGCCTTAATGGGATCATCTCATGAGTATGAAACATACAGTGTGAGGAATATAGTCAACAATTATGTAATATCTTTGTATGGTAACTAGACTTATCATGGTGATCATTTTGACATGTATAGAAATACCAAACCACTATGTTGTGTAACAGGAACTAATATATTATTCTAGGTCAATTATACTTCAGAAACAAACAAACTCATAGAAGAAGAGAACAGATTGGTTTTTGGTAGAGGTGAGGAACTGGGGGAGGGAGAATTGGATGAAGGTGATCAAAAGATAAAAACTTCCAATGACAAGATAAACATGTACTAGGGATATAATGTACAACATGAGAAATATAATCAACACTACTGTAAGTTATATATGAAAGTTCAAAGAATAAATCCTGAGAATTCTCATCACAGGGAAAACATTTTTTTCCCTTTCTTTAATTTTGTATCTACACAAGATAATGGATGTTCACCAAACTTATTGTGGTGATCATTTCATGATGTATGTAAATCAATCGCTATGCAGTACACCTTAAACTTATACATTGCTGTATTTCAATTATCTGAATAAAACTGGAAGAAAAGAAACCGATGTAACAGATATAGACATACAGTTTTAGTTTGAGCAAGATTTCTTTTCTTTCTTTTATTTTGAGCAAGATTTCTGACCATTTTATTTTGAAACTTTGATCTAAAGGATTTTTTTACTTTCTGCACTTTTTTCACTAAACTCCTGCTTTGATTAACTTTGCCTTTTGATTTATGGTCTATTTCTGCTACCCTCAAAACTTTTATCTCTTGCCCCTTGGAAACTCAGAACTCTTTTCCAGGTAAGCTAGATGAAAACAGTTCATTTCCAAAAACAGTCAATAAACTTTAGTTAATTGGTGCTGAATCTAAGAATATGAGAAAAAAATCATTCTCCCCGCCACCCCCCCACTCCCCCCGCCACAACAAAACTCACCATAAACAAGCCTTGCCTACGTTCCATGCAGCAATGTATTAGGAAGAATTGAATACATGGAAGCTGCTGAAGAAAGAGATGCTATGAAAAATGTTTTCATGAGAAGAAATGGCAAAACTTGTGGGGGATATTGAGCATGTAAGTCCTTGAACTGAAACTGATTGGAAAAAAATTATGAAAAGATTGTATGCCTGAATAATAGAGTAACTAGCGACCTTGAACACAGAAGGAGTGTAGAATAGGAGTGAAACAATGACATCTTTTTAGAACAGAGAATAATACTCATAAGAGGCAATTTTTCAATGAAAGACAGTATGTTCTATAATAGAAATATTGGGGGCCTGAACCATTTGTAATTTCATAGAGAGGGGAACACCAGTGGCCTTGCCTAGAAGCCCACAGCTAACAGAAGGGAGAGGAGCTTGAAATAAGATTATTAATTTCCTTGGAATGAGGCCAGTGTGACATCCTCTTGCAAAGCTTGGCCAGATTCTTACAAGATCACTGTGAACAATGAAAGCTAATGAATACACAAAAACAAAAGCCAAGGCACATCTGGTTACACCAACAAGGATGTTGAATTTTTAAAACAAAAATACCTTGTTATCCTGCCTTCCATAGACTTTGCAATATTTTCACTGATTAATAAAGATGTTTTCACCTAATTTCAGGCAAAAGCAATGGGGCATAAAATATCATAGTATGATATATATGATGGTAACTAGATAAACATTGTGACTTCAAAAAAAAAAAAAAAGTGATGATTTTATAGGCATCCACAAAAGTATAGTTTGGGAAACTATAGTAGACTTCATTTTTCTGACTACCCAGCATCTCTTCCCTGTGAGATACACTGTCCATCTTTCAAGTACTCAGCTCTCCTTTCGGGGAGTTGCTCCTGCCCCTTTTCACCAGAGCTGGTGAGATTACCAGGCAAAGGCTCCATGCAATGTTTTCCTTGCCTCCTCTCTTTTTCTGGGCTGGAGATGACACGACCTTGTCCTTCTCCACTGGTCACAAGCTTTAAAGAAGTGACTTTAGAACTCCAGGTAGAAAAGTTTAGTTTTTGTTGTTATTGTTGAAAACTCTCATTGGCAGATTTGCCTAGTAAGTTTTCTTTAAAAAGGAGCCTAATGAGTTAAAATAATAATAAAGACAACAAACCCATGCTTGAGTGTTCATGTATAAATGACACAAAATTCAGAGGGATGATGAAAACAGATAGTAAATAGGATTTTGAAAATCTTGAAAATTGGAAAGAAGGAATATGACTAACAAAAGAAAATTGCAAAGAAGGGACTTGACTTGTTTATTAAGGGGGAAATTATAATCTTCATCTTCTGATGTATAAAGGCTATCTTGGGTGTAAGACGCAAACCTTGTTACAGGTGATTTTTAGAGTAAACCTGGTGCTTGTTGTGTTTGCCCTCAGCAACCCTATCCACAACCACAGCTTTAAAAACCACCATGAAATTAAAAGACGCTTACTCCTTGGAAAGAAGATTATCACCAACCTAGACAGCATTTTAAGAAGCAGAAATATTACTTTGCCAACAAAGGTCCATCTAGTCAAGGCTATGGTTTTTCCAGTAGTCATATAAGGATGTAGAGGTGGACTATAAAGAAAGATGAGCACCAAAGAATTGATGCTTTTGAACTGTGGTGTTGAAGAAGACTCTTGAGAATCCCTTGGACTGCAAGGAGATCCAATCAGTCTATCCTAAAAGAAATCAGTCCTGAATATTCATTGGAAGGGCTGATGCCAAAGCTGAAACTCCAATACTTTGGCCACCTGATGCAAAGAGCTGACTCATTGGAAAAGACCCTGATGCTGGGAAAGATTGAGGGCAGGAGGAGAAGGGGACGACAGAGGATGAGATGGTTGAGGGGCATCACCGACTCAATGGACATGGGTTTTGGTAGACTCAGAGTTGGTGATGGACAGGGAGGCCTAGCATGCTGTGGTTCATGGGGTCACAAAGAGTCGGACACAACTGAGCGACTGAACTGAACTGATAATGGTTTTCCTGGTTATCTATTGTTGTGTAACAAATTAATCCAAACTCAATAGATTGACAACTATTTTATAATTTTCTGAGTCAGAAATTCAGGTAGGACTCAGATGGATCACTTGCACATGATGTCAACATGGATCACTAAGTGGTAGTTGTTCTGACCTAAAGTGTTCAAGACAGCTTTATTGAATTCACATGCCTGGTGCCTTAGCAGGTATGACTTGTAGGCTGGGCTCGGCTGGGTGCCTCTGTTCTCCATATGATACCAGGGCCTCTCCACCTGTTTCCTCCAGCATGGCAATCAGCCTTCTTATGTGACAAGTCAGGACTCTAAGAAGAAGTGTTCTCAGAGACAGAAGTAGAAGCTGCCAGTCTCTTAGGCCTGGCCTGTAACACATATATATTTACAGTGTACAACATGATGCTCTGACATACGTATACACCATGAAATCATTACCACAATCAAGCTAACTAATATATCCATTACCTCACAGAGTTACCCTTTTTTTTTCTTTTGTAATAAGAATACTTAAGAACTACTCTCAGCAAATTTCAAGTATATAATAGAGTATTACTAACTATAGTCAAGATGTTATACATTAAACCTCCAGAACTTATCATCCCTCATAACTGAAACTTTGTACCTTCTGGCCAACATCTCCTCATTCCTCCCACTCCCCATTCTACTCTTTGCTTCAATGACTTTGACTTTTTTAGATTAAAATGAGATCATACAGTATTTTTCTTTGCCTACTTATTTCACTCAGTATAATGTCATTCAGGTTCATTCATGTTGTTACAAATGCAAAGCTTTCCTTCTTTTTTAGGGCTGAATAATAATCCACTGTATACATATGCCACATTTTCTTTATCCATTGATGGACACTTAAATTGATTTCATATCTTGGCTATTGTGAATAGTAGTGTAGTGAACATGAGAATGCATGTATCTCCTCAAGATACTGATTTTATTTTCTTTGAATGTATACCCAGAAATAAGATTGTTGGATATATGGTGTTTGTATTTTCAATTTTAAAAAATTTATTTATTTTAATTGGAGGCTAATTACTTTACAATATTGTATTGGTTTTTGCCATACATTGACATGAATCTGCCATGGGTGTACATGTGTTCCCCATCCTGAACACCCCTCCCACCTTCCTCCCCATCTCATCCCTCTAGGTCATTCCAGTGCACCAGCCCAAAGCATCCTGTATCATGCATTGAACCTGGACTGGCAATTCATTTCACATATGATAATATACATGTTTCAATGCCATTCTCCCAAGTCATCCCACCCTTGCCCTCTCCCACAGAGTTCAAAAGACTGTTCTATACATCTGTGTCTCTTTTGCTGTCTTGCATACAGGATTATCATTACTATCTTTCTAAATTCCATATATATGCGTTATTATACTGTATTGGTGTTTTTCTTTCTGGCTTACTTCACTGTATAATAGGCTCCAGTTTCATCCACCTCACTAGAACTGATTCAAATGTATTCTTTTTAATGGTATTCTGAGTATTACTCATTATTCTGAGTAAAACTCCATTGCATATATGTACCACAGCTTTCTTATCCTTTCATCTGCTGATGGACATCTAGGTTGCTTGTATGCCCTGGCTATTATAAACAATGCTGCAATGAACATTGGGATACACATCTCTTTCAATTCTGGTTTCCTCGGTGTGTATGCCCAGCAGTGGGATTGCTGGGTCGTATGGCAGTTATATTTCCAGTTTTTAAAGGAATCTCCACACTGTTCTCCAGAGAAGGCAATAGCAACCCACTCCAGTACTCTTGCCTGAGAAATCCCATGGGCGGAGGAACCTGGTAGGCTACAGTCCATGGGGTGGCTAAGAGTCAGACATGACTGAGCGACTTCACTTTCCCTATTTACTTTCCTGCATTGAAGGAGGAAATGGCAACCTGCTCCAGTGTTCTTGCCTGGAGAATCCCAGGGACGAGGGAGGCTGGTGGGCTGCCGTCTATGGGGTCGCACAGTCGGACATGACTGAAGTGACTTAGCAGCAGCAGCAGTCACTCTGTTCTCCATAGTGACTGTACTAGTTTGCATTCCTACCAACAGTGTAAGAGGGTTCCATTTTCTCCACACCCTATCCAGCATTTATCGCTTGTAGACTTTTGGATAACAGCCATTCTGACTGGCGTGAAATGGTACCTCATTGTGGTTTTGATTTGCATTTCTCTGATAAAGAATGATGTTGAGCATCTTTTCATATGTTTGTTAGCCATCTGCATGTCTTCTTTGGAGAAATGTTTAGTTCTTTGGCTCATTTTTTTATTGGGTCGTTTATTTTTCTGGAATTGAGCTGAAGGAGTTGCTTGTATATTTTTGAGATTAATTCTTTGTCAGTGGCATCATTTGTTATTATTTTCTCCCATTCTGAAGGCTGTCTTTTCACCTTGCTTATAGTTTCCTTTGTTGTGCAGAAGCATTTAATTTTAATTAGGTCCCATTTATTTTTGCTTTTATTTCCAATATTCTGGGAGGCGGGTCATAAACAATCCTGCTGTGATTTATATCAGAGAGTGTTTTGCCTATGTTTTCCTCTAGGATTTTTATAGTTTCTGGTCTTACATTTAGATCTTTAATCCATTTTGAGTTTATTTTTGTGTATGGTGTTAGAAAGTGTTCTAGTTTCATTCTTTTACAAGTGGCTGACCAGTTTTCCCAGCACCACTTGTTAAAGAGATTGTCTTTTCTCCATTGTGTATTCTTGCCTCCTTTGTCAAAGATAAGGCGTCCATAGGTGTGTGGATTTATCTCTGGGTTTTCCATTTTGTTCCATTGATCTATATTGCTATCTTTGTGCCAGTACCATACTGTCTTGATGACTGTGGCTTTGTAGTAGAGCCTGAAGTCAGGCAGGTTGATTCCTCCAGTTCCATTCTTCTTTCTCAAGATTGCTTTGGCTATTCGAGGTCTTTTGTATTTCCATACAAATTGTGAAGTTATTTGTTCTAGCTCTGTGAAAAATACCGTTGGTAGCTTGATAGGGGTTGCATTGAATCTATAGATTTCTTTGGGTAGTATACTCATTTTCACTATATTGATTCTTCCGATCCATGAACATGGTATATTTCTCCATCTATTAGTGTCCTTTTTGATTTCTTTCACCAGTGTTTTATAGTTTTCTATATATAGATATTTTGTTTCTTTAGGTAGATATATTCCTAAGTATTTTATTCTTTTAAGTCTTTGTTCCTGACTTTAGGGGAAATGCTTTCAATTTTTCATCACTGAGGATAATGTTTGCTGTGGGTTTGTCATATAGCTTTTATTCTGTTGAGGTATGTTGCGATGGTGAATGGAATTGTTTCCTTAATTTCTCTTTCTATTTTCTCATTATTAGTGTATAGGAATGCAAGGGATTTCTGTGTGTTGATTTTATATCCTGCAACTTTACTATATTCATTGATTAGCTCTAGTAATTTTCTGGTGGAGTCTTTAGGGTTTTCTATGTAGAGGATCATGTCATCTGCAAACAGTGAGAGTTTTACTTCTTCTTTTCCCATCTGGATTCCTTTTATTTCTTTTTCTGCTCTGATTGCTGTGGCCAAAACTTCCAAAACGATGTTGAATAGTAGTGGTGAGAGTGGGCACCCTTGTCTTGTTCCTGACTTTAGGGGAAATGCTTTCAATTTTTCACCATTGAGGATAATGTTTGCTGTGGGTTTGTCATACAGCTTTTATTATGTTGAGATATGTTCTATTCCTGCTTTCTGGAGGGTTTTTATCATAAATTGATGTTGAATTTTGTCAAGGGCTTTCTCTGCATCTCTTGAGATAATCATATGGTTTTTATTTTTCAACTTGTTAATGTGGTGTATTACATTGATTGATTTGCAGATATTGAAGAATCCTTGCATCTCTGGGATAAAGCCCACTTGGTCATGATGTATGATCTTTTTAATGTGTTGTTGGATTCTGTTTGTTAGAATTTTGTTAAGGATTTTTGCATCTATGTTCATCAGTGATATTGGCCTGTAGTCTTCTTTTTTTGTGGGATCTTTGTCAGGTTTTTGTATTAGGGTGACGGTGGCCTCATAGAATGAGTTTTGGAGTTCACCTTCCTCTGCAATTTTCTGCAAGAGTTTGAATAGGATAGCTCTTCTCTAAATTTTTGGTAGAATTCAGCTGTGAAGCCATCTGGTCCTGGGCTTTTGTTTCCTGGAAGATTTCTGATTACAGTTTCAATTTCCATGCTTGTGATGGGTTTGTTAAGATTTTCTATTTCTTCCTGGTTCAGTTTTGGAAAGTTGTGCTTTTCTAAGAATTTGTCCATTTCTTCCAAGTTGTCCATTTTATTAGCATATAGTTGCTGATAGTAGTCTCTTATGATCCTTTGTATTTCTGTGTTGTCTGTTGTGATGTCTCCATTTTCATTTCTAATTTTATTGATTTGATTTTTCTCCCTTTGTTTCTTGATGAGTCTGGCTAATGGTTTGTCAATTTTATTTATCTTCTCAAAGAACTAGCTTTTGGCTTTGTTGATTTTTGCTATGGTCTCTTTTGTTTCTTTTGCATTTATTCCTGCCCTAATTTTTAAGATTTCTTTCCTTCTACTAATCCTGGGGTTCTTCATTTCTTCCTTTTCTGGTTGCTTTAGGTGTAGAGTTAGGTTATTTATTTGACTTTTTTCTTGTTTCTTGAGGTATGCCTGTATTGCTATGAACCTTCCCCTTAGCACTGCTTTTACAGTGTCCCACAGGTTTTGTTTTCATTTCATTCATTTCTATGCATATTTCGATTTCTTTTTTGATTTCTTCTGTGATTAGTTGGTTATTCAGCAGCGTGTTGTTCAGCCTCCATATGTTGGGATTTTTAATAGTTTTTCTCCTGTAATTGAGATCTAATCTTACTGCATTGTGGTCAGAAAAGATACTTGGAATGATTTCAATTTTTTTTTTTAATTTACCAAGGCTAGATTTATGGCCCAGAACGTGATCTACCCTGGAAAAGGTGCATGTGTGCTTGAGTAAAAGTGAAATTCATTGCTTTGGGGTGAAATGTCCTATAGATATCAATTAGGTCTAACTGCTCTATTGTATCATTTAAAGTTTGTGTTTCCTTATTAATTTCTGTTTAGTTGATCTATCCATAGGTGTTAGTGGGGTATTAAAGTCCCCCACTATTATTGTGCTATTGTTTATTTCCCCTTTCATACTTGCTAGCATTTGTCTTATATATTGTGGTGCTCCTATGTTGGGTGCATATATAATTATGATTGTTATATCTTCTTCTTGGATTGATCCTTTGATCATTATGTAGTGTCCTTCTTTGTCTCTTTTCACAGCCTTTGTTTTAAAGTCTATTTTATCTGATATGAGTATTGCTACTCCTGCTTTCTTTTGGTCTCTATTTGTGTGGAATATCTTTTTCCAGCCTTTCACTTTCAGTCTGTATGTGTCCCTTGTTTTGAGGTGGGTCTCTTGTATACAACATATATAAGGGTCTTGTTTTTGTATCCATTAAGCCAGTCTTTGCCTTTTGGTTGGGGCATTCAACCCATTTACATTTAAGGTAATTATTGACAAGTATGATCCCATTGCCATTTACTTTATTGTTTTGGATTCAAGTTTATACACCTTTTCTGTGTTTCCTGTCTACAGAAGATCCTTTAGCATTCGTTGGAGAGCTGGTTTGGTGGTGCTGAATTCTCCCAGCTTTTGCTTGTCTGTAAAGCTTTTGATTTCTCCTTCATATTTGAATGAGATCCTTGCTGGGTACAGTAATCTGGGCTGTAGATTATTTTCTTTCTTGACTTTAAGTATGTCCTGCCATTCCCTCTTGGCCTGAAGAGTTTCTATTGAAAGATCAGCTGTTATCCTTATGGGAATCCCCTTGTGTGTTATTTGTTGTTTTTCCCTTGCTGCTTTTAATATTTGTTCTTTGTGTTTGATCTTTGTTAATTTGATTAATATGTCTCTTGGGGTGTTTTGCCTTGGGTTTACCCTTTTTGGGACTCTCTGGGTTTACTGGACTTGGGGATTACTTCCCTCCCCATTTTAGGGAAGTTTTCAACTTTTATCTCCTCAAATATTTTCTCATGGTCTTTCTTTTTGTCTTCTTCTTCTGGGACGCCTATAATTTGAATGTTGGAGTGTTTAATATTGTCCCAGAGGTCTCTGAGATTGTCCTCATTTTTTTAATTCATTTTTCTTTTTTCCTCTCTGTTTCACTTATTTCTACCATTCTATCTTCTACCTCACTTATCCTATCTTCTGCCTCAGTTATTCTACTGTTGGTTCCCTCCAGGGTGTTTTTGATCTCATTTATTGCATTATTCATTATATATTGACTCTTTTATTTCTTCTAGGTCCTTGTTAAAACTTCCTTGCATCTTCTCAATCCTTGTCTCCAGACTATTTATCCGTTTTGTTTTCAAGATTTTGGATCATTTTCAATATCATTATTTGGAATTCTTTATCAGGTAGATTCCCTATCTCTTCCTCTTTTGTTTGGTTTGGTGATCATTTATTCTGTTCTTTTACCTGCTGGGTATTTCTCTGCCTTTTCATCTTGTTTATATTGCTCTGTTTGGGGTGGCCTTTCTGTATTCTGGCAGTTTGTGGAGTTCTCTTTATTGTGGAGTTTCCTCACTATGGGTGGGGTTGGACAGGTGGCTTGTCAAGGTATCCCGGTTAGGGGAGCTTGTGTCTGTGTTCTGGTGGGTGGAGCTGGATTTCTTCTCTCTGGAGTACAATGAAGTGTCCAGTAATGAGTTATGAGAAGTCAATGGGTTTGGTGTGACTTTGAGCAGACTGTATATTGAAGCTCAGGGCTGTGTTCTTGTGTTGCTGGAGAATTTGTGTGGTATGTCTTTCTCTGGAACTTGTTGGCCCTTGGGTGGTGCTTGGTTTCTAGGTATGTATGGAGGCATTTAATGAGCTCCTATCAATTAATATTCCCTGGAGTCAGGAGGGCCGAAAGGAGCTACTCCATGTTCAAGGTCAGAAGGGGCGACCTTGTCCAAGGTAAGGAGCAGCAGCTGCGCTTTGCTGGAGCAGCTGTGAAGAGATACCCCACGTCCAGGGTAAGAGAAACCCAAGTAAGACAGTAGGTGTTGCAAGAGGGCATCAGAGGGCAGACGCACTGAAACCATAATCACAGAAAACTAGCCAGTCTAATCACATGGACCATAGCCTTCTTTAACTCAGTGAAACTAGGCCACGCCGTGTGGGGCCACCCAAGATGGATGGAGAGGTCTGACAGAATGTGGTCCACTGGAGAAGGGAATGCAAACCACTTCAGTATTCTTGCCTTGAGAACCCCATGAAAAATATGAAAAGTCAAAATGATAGGATACTGAAAGAGTAACTCCCCGGGTCGGTAGGTGCCCAGTCTGCTACTGGAGATCAGCGGAGAAATAACTTTGGAAAGAATGAAGGGATGGAGCCAAAGCAAAAACAATACCCAGCTGTGGATGTGACTGGTGATAGAAGCAAGATCCGTTGCTGTAAAGAGCAATATTGCATAGGAACCTGGAATGTTAGGTCCATGAATCAAGGCAAATTGGAAGTGGTCAAACAGGAGATGGCAAGAGTGAACGTCAACATTCTAGGAATCAGCGAACTAAAATGGACTGGAATGGGTGAATTTAACTCAGATGACCATTATATCTACTACTGCGGGCAGGAATCCCTCAGAAGAAATGGAGTGGCCATCATGGTCAACAAAAGAGTCTGAAATGCAGTACTTGGATGCAATCTCAAAAACGACAGAATGATCTCTGTTCATTTCCAAGGCAAACCATTCAATGTCACGGTGATCCAAGGCTATGCCCCAACCAGTAACACTGAAGAAGCTGAAGTTGAACGGTTCTATGAAGACCTACAAGACCTTTTAGAACTAACACCCAAAAAAGATATCCTTTTCATTATAGAGGACTGGAATGCGAAAGTAGGAGTCAAGAAACACCTGGAATAACAGGCAAATTTGGCCTTGGAGTACGGAATGAAGCAGGGCAAAGACTAACAGAGTTTTGCCAAGAGAATGCACTGGTCATAGCAAACACCCTCTTCCAACAACACAAGAGAAGACTCTACACATGGACATCACCAGATGGTCAACACCGAAATCAGATTGATTATATTCTTTGCAGCCAAAGATGGAGAAGCTCCATACAGTCAGCAAAAACAAGACCAGGAGATGACTGTGGCTCAGATCATGAACTCCTTATTGCCAAATTCATACTTCAATTGAAGAAAGTAGGGAAAACCACTGGACCATTCAGGTATGGCCTATATCAAATCCCTTATGATTAGACAGTGGAAGTGAGAAATAGATTTAAGGGACTGTATCTGATAGACAGTGCCTGATGAACTATGGACTGAGGTTCATGACATTGTACAGGAGACAGGGATCAAGACTATCCCGATGGAAAAGAAATGAAAAAAAGGAAAATGGCTGTCTGAGGAGGCCTTACAAATAGCTGTGAAAAGAAGAGAAGCGAAAAGCAAAAGAGAAAAGGAAAGATATAAACATCTGAATGCAGAGTTCCAAAGAATAGCAAGGAGAGATAAGAAAGTCTTCCTCAGTGATCAATGCAAAGAAATAGAGGAAAGCAACAGAATGGGAAAGACTAGAGATCTCTTCAAGAAAATTAGAGATATCAAGGGAACATTTCATGCAAAGATGGGCTCAATAAAGGACAGAAATGATATGGACCTAAGAGAAGTAGAAGATATTAAGAAGACGTGGCAAGAATACACAGGAGAACTATACAAAAAAGAGCTTCACAACCCAGATAATCACAATGGTGTGATCACTCACCTAGAGCCAGACATCCTGGAATGTGAAGTCAAATGGGTCTTAGGAAGCATCACTATGAACAAAGCTAGTGGAGGTGATGGAATTCTAGTTGAGCTATCTCAAATCCTGAAAGATGATGCTGTGAAAGTCTGTACTCAATATGCCAGCAAATTTGGAAAACTCAGCAGTGACCACAGGACTGGAAAAGGTCAGTTTTCATTCCAATCCCAAAGAAAGGCAATGCCAAAGAATGCTCAAACTACTGCACAATTGCACTCATCTCACATGCTAGTAAAGTAATGCTCAAAATTCTCCAAGCCAGGCTTCAGCAATACATGTACCATGAACTTCTAGTTGTTCAAGGTGGTTTCAGAAAAGGCAGAGGAACCAGAGATCAAATTGCCAACATCTACTGGATCATCGAAAAAGCAAGAGAATTCCAGAAAAACATTTCTGCTTTATTGACTATGCCAAAGCTTTTGACTTTGTGGAAAATTCTGAAAGAGATGGGAATACCAGACCACCTGACCTGCCTCTTGAGAAACCTGTATGCAGGTCAGGAAGCAATAGTTATAACTGGACATGGAACAACAGACTGGTTCCAAATAGGAAAAGGAGTTCGTCGAGGCTGTACATTGTCACCTTGCTTATTTAACTTCTATGCAGAGTACATCATGAGAAACATGGGGCTGGAAGAAGCACAAGCCGAAATCAAGATTGCTGGGAGAAATATCAATAACCTCAGATATGCAGATGACACCACCCTTATGGCAGAAAGGGAAGAAGAACTAAAGAGCCTCTTGATGAATGTGAAAGAGGAGAGTGAAAAATTGGCTTAAAGCTCAACATTCAGAAAACGAAGATCATGGCATCTGGTCCCATCACTTCATGGGAAATAGATGGGGAAACAGTGGAAACACTGTCAGACTTTATTTTTTTGGTCTCCAAAATCACTGCAGATGGTGATTGCAGCCATGAAATTAAAAGACGCTTACTCCTTGGAAGAAAAGTTATGACCAACCTAGATAGCATATTCAAAAGCATAGACATTACTTTGCCAACAAAGGTCCATCTAGTAAAGGCTATGGTTTTTCCAGTGGGCATGTATGGATGTGAGAGTTGGACTGTGAAGAAAGCTGAGTGCCGAAGAATTGATGCTTTTGAACTGTGGTGTTGGAGACGACTCTTGAGAGTTCCTTGGACTGCAAGGAGATCCAACCAGTCCATTCTGAAGGAGATCAGCCCTGGGATTTCTTTGGAAGGAATGATGCTAAAGCTGAAACTCCAGTACTTTGGCCACCTCATGCGAAGAGTTGACTCATTGGAAAAGACTCTGATGCTGGGAGGGATTGGGGGCAAGAGGAGAAGGGCACGACAGAGGATGAGATGGCTGGATGGCATCACTGACTCGATGGACGTGAGTCTGAGTGAACTCCGGGAGTTGGTGATGGACAGGGAGGCCTGGCATGCTGCGATTCATGGGGTCGCAAAGAGGCAGACACAACTGAGCAACTGAACTGAACTACTGGAGTCAGGAGTTCTCTGGTGTTCTCAGGATTTGGACTTAAGCCTCCTGCCTCTTGTTTTCAGTCTTTTTCTTACAGTAGCCTCAAGACTTCTCCATCTATGCAGCACTGTTGATAAAATATCTAGGTTAAAGATGAAAAGTTTCTCCACAGTGAGGGACACCCCAAGAGGTTCACAGACTTACATGGAGAAGAGAAGAGGGAGGAGGGAGATAGAGGTGACCAGGAGGAGAAGAGGGCAGATCAAAAGAGGAGAGAGCAAGCTAGCCAGTAATCACTTCCCTATGTGCTCTCCACAGTCTGGACCACTCAGAGATGTTCATGGAGTTATGCAGAGAAGAGAAGATGGAGGAAGAAGACAGAGGTGGCCAGGGGGATAAAGCGGGGAATCAAAAGAAGAGAGACAGATCCAGCCAGTAATCAGTTCCCTAAGTGTTCTACACAGTCTGGAACACACAAAGAGATTCACAGAGTTGGGTAGAGAAGAGAAGGGGGAGGGAGGAGATAGAGGCGACCTGGTGGAGAAAAAGGAAATTTCAAAGCGGGAGAGCAGTCAAACCAGTAATCTCGCTCCCAGGTAAAAATGGGTACTGAAGATTGGGTTCTTATAGGTACAGAATTGATAACAAATACCAAAAAGCAAAGATTAAAAATCTAGAGTAGAGGTTGGATTCTCAAAAATGCAATATTAAAGAAAAAAAAACAAAGTCACAAAAATTATAAAATATATATATATATATGAAGTTTGCTTTAAAAAATAGGGTCTTACTGGATGCTTGGGGCTAGTGCACTGGGACGACCCAGAGGGATGGTATGGGGAGGGAGGAGGGAGGAGGGTTCAGGATGGGGAACACATGTATACCTGTGGCAGATTCATTTTGATGTTTGGCAAAACTAATACAATTATGTAAAGTTTAAAAATAAAATAAAATTAGAAAAAAAAACATCAAAAAAAATAAATAAATAAATAAAAAATAGGGTCTTTTTTTTTGCAAAGTTATAGTAGGTTATAAAAATGAAAATTAAAAGAGTAATAGAGGACTTAAATTTTAAAAATTGTTAATTTAAAAAATGATAATAGTAAAAATATATCTAGGACTTTCTCTGGTGTTGCTGTGGACAGTGTGGGATCATTTCATTTTCAGATAGTTCCTTGAGCTGGCTTATACTTCTCAAGATCTATAGGCCCCTTCCTATGTAGTCGGTGCTAACTACAGGGTTTTAATCTATTACACCTGTCACTTCCAAGGTGGTTCCCTCTGTTTGTTTTAGCTTCTTCTGTTTGCTGGTCTCTTCAGTGTCTAATTTCCACCCTGACACAAGGGGGCGGTGGTGGACACTTTTTAGGCTCACTTGTTCAGTCGTGCTGTGGGGAGGGAGGAACACTGCAAACAAATAACACTGGCGTGTGCTCGCAGTGTCTCAGCCACACTGGGTTTGCCCCCACTCAAGGCGTGTGTGCTTTTCCTGTCTACACTGCTTAGGCTCTAGGTTGCTTTGCCAGGAATTGTCTGAGGCCAGCCCTGGGTTGTATGCACTTCCCAGGTCTAAGCCACTCAGGTTCAGGTACTCGGGTACTCCACAAAAGCAAAGACTCAGTTGGGCCTGCATTTTGTGTCCTTTGCAGGTCCGAACAGCTCAGGTGACCAGGTGCTTGATGAGCATGGTCGCTGTGACTTATCACCTCCCCTGTCCCTGCCACTCGATTTTCTGGATGTACAACCAGCACACCTTCTCAGGTGTGCCGTGTATCTCTTCTGGGGAGCTGATCTCTGGCTGTGACCCTCCCGGCGGATGTCGATGGTCCAGAATCCCAAGAAGTCTTGGTTAGCAATGAAGCCTGCTTGCAGTTTGGTAGAGGATGCCTCTCTGGGGCCGCGATAGACCCTTCTGGCTCTGGCTGCCCTCGCCTGCCTGTTTCCAGAGGGGGATAGGCCGGTCCACAGCCAGCTAGCTCTGCTCAGTCCTTTGTTCTGTGAGCGGGCCTGGCAGTATCTTAAGTTAGGGCTTTTCGTGGGATAGCTATCCCACAGTCTGGTTTGCTATCTCAAGTTAGTTCCGTCAGATTGCCCCCGGGGCATTCAGGCCTGGTCCTTACTCTAAGCAATGCAGCCCGCGCCTCCCTGCCCAGCCCCCGCTTGCTAGTGACGGATGCGGGAGTCTGCGCTGCTTCTCTGCTGCGAGTTACCGTTTGGCAAGTAATCTGTGGGTTTTAATTATTTATTTATTTTTCCTCCTGGTTATGTTGCCCTCTAAGGTTCCAAGGCTCGCCACAGACTTGCCAGTGAGAGTGTTTCCTGGTGTTTGGCAACTTCTCTCTTTTTTAAGACTCCCTTCCCGGGAAGGATCTCTGTCCCTGCCTCTTTTGTCTCTCTTTTTATCTTTTATATTTTTTCCTACCTCCTTTTGAAGACAATGGGCTACTTTTCTGGGTGCCTGACGTCCTCTGCCAGCATTCAGAAGTTGTTCTGTGGAATTTGCTCAGCGTTCAAATGTTCTTTTGATGAATTTGTGGGGGAGAAAGAGGTCTCCCCGTCCTATTCCTCTGCCATTTTAGGACCGCACCCCCTGTGTTTTCAGTTTTTTGAAGAATTTCCTTATTGTTTTCCATAGTGACTATACTGTCTATCGTGTTTTATATTTCAGTCATAATACTTTTCATTTTTATAAATTAAATTTAGGTCATTTTCTGATCTGCTTGGGCATCCTTTATAAGTTGTTATTTCATACTCATATTTTCAGGCTTGTCTTTTATCTCTTTCAATATGAAACATATGGCTATTTTATTTTCTGTCTCTAATAGTTTCAATATCTGAAGTCTCTGGGAGTCTGTTTCTAGTGTCTTGTGTTTCTCCTTGTTCTCGTTCATGTTGCCTTGTTTCCCTGTGTGTTTAGTTATTTCTCTGCAAGTTGCTCTGAAGGTGAATAAAAGAATAACAGTACATTATTGTTTTTACTTATTATTTAGATTAAATATTTTTTAGAATTTTGTCTACCCATTCTACTTATGATTTCTACATGTCAGTCAATTTAGTCACTCAGTCGTGTCCAACTCTTCGCAGCCCCATGGACTGCAGCATGCCAGGCTTCCCTGTCCATCATGAACTCCCAGAGCTTGCTCAAACTCATGTCCGTTGAGTTGGTGATGCCATCCAACCATCTTTTCCTTTGTCGTGTCGTGTCCTTTTTCTATATGTATATCATATTAATATCTGAAGCTAGTCTATAGTTTTATTTTATGGGACCACTCATAAATACAATATATAGTTAACCTTCCTGATTTCCCATCTTCACATATTTTAGCCTTGTTTTTTTCACTTTTTCTATGGATTTTTTTTTCCTCACCAAAAGGGTTTATTTTTGCTTTTTTCCCCAAGCAAGTAGGGTCATTACCCACCCAGGGTCAGTGTAGAATCAGTCCTTGGCTTGAGATATTTTGGTCTGCCTAGGAGTTGAATTTAGGCAAAATTTTTCTTTATAAGTTATCAGGGAGAGTTTTCCCCTCTTACTTGCTTGCTATTAATAGTTCACTGGTGTCTTTAAAATGCATATTTTATTTATCACTTAAAATTGTTTTTAATGAAAGAGTGGGTCAAGAAACCTAGTCCACCATATTGCCAAGAAAACAAGGAGCCCACTCTCATACACTGATGGAAGGCTGCAAGTTAGTGCAAGAACATCAAGAAGGAAAATTGGGAGAGGGGGAGGGATGGACTGGGAATTTCAGATTGGTTGATGCAAACTCTTACGTTTAGAATGGATAAACAAGGTCCTACTGTATAGCATAAGGAACTATATCCAATCTCCTGAGATAAACCGTAAATGGAAAATGGAAAAAAATATATTAAAAGGGTGTATGTATATACATATCGGAGAAGGCAATGGCACCCCACTCCAGTACTCTTGCCTGGAAAATCCCATGGACAGAGGAGCCTGGTAGGCTGCAGACCATGGGGTCGCTGAGGGTCGGACACGACTGAGCGACTTCACTTTCACTTTTCACTTTCATGCACTGGAGAAGGAAATGGCAATCCACTCCAGTATTCTTGCCTGGAGAATCCCAGGGATGGGGGAGCCTTGTGGGCTGCCGTCTATGGTGTCGCACAGAGTCAGACATGACTGAAGTGACTTAGCAGCAGCAACATATATATATGTAAAACTGAATCACTTTGCTGCACAACAGAGATTGGCACAACATTGTAAACCAAATATACATCAATAAAATTTTAAAAAGCTACAACAAAAAAGAAGAAAAATTTGCTAAAAATCTCTTAAAATCAGAAATGCACATACTGTTTATTATCAACTCCACATTGGAAATATTTAACAGATATAACCATTCAAGTGCACAAATATGCATTTCAAAGATACTTATTTAGCTTGAATCAGCAAAAAGCTGTGAAAAAAAAAAGATTACTAAAAATGACTGATTAAATGAATACTTTCAGACATTAGTCTATGAGGAGGCTATTTTTAAATGAGGTCATTCAGTACAGCCTGCTATGTTTTGCTTACCAAGATACATTGTTAGGTGAAAGCAGAAAGCTGCAAAATAGTGTGATTAGGAAGTTACAGGTTGTCTAAAACTGACCGTCTAAAATTTACAGATTGTCTAAGTGAATGGGTGGAAGGAAGACTTACTTTTCAATGTTACCCTCTTCTATCTTTAGCAATTTAAACCATGTTTATATATCATATCTTTAAAAAAAAAAAAGACACTTATGAAAAGAAAATATAAAATATCTCTGTATTCCTACCACACTATTTTTTTCTTAAATCAAGAATGAGCATTAAATTTCTTAAAATTGCTTTTTTAGCATCTATACTTACATATGCAGTGATGTCTCAGTCATTTCAGTCTTGTCCATCTCTGAGACCCCCAAGAACTATAGCCTGCCAGGCTTTTCTGTCCATAGGATTCTCCAAGCAAGAATACTGAAGTGGGTTGCCATGCCCTCCTCCAGGGTATCTTCCTGACCCAGGGATTGAACCCATGTCTCTTATGTCTCCTGCTTTGGTAGGCAAGTCCTTTATTACTAGCACCACCTTTAATTCATCATTTCCCCTTTAATTCATCATTTAAGACTGAATTAATTAAGATGTTGGATTATCTTATTAAATTTTCCAGTATTGAACTATTCTAGTATTTTCTGAATAAAGTTATTTGTTAACACTGAATTGTTTTAACAGCCTGCTAGAATTTCATTGTCCTTCTTTACTTACAATTTTTACATTAATATTCAAAATGAAATTAATCTATAATTTAATGTTGAGAGTACATTCTTATATTTTAGAATTTGGGTTGTCATTCAAATAAGAGATTAAGAACATTTCTAATTTTCCTTGCAGTACAAAAATTTAACTAATATGGAAGTTATCTGGATTCTGAAGCTTTTATTCTATCCAGCTAATAATAAACCTCCCTCTAACAATTTCTTCTATTAGTTTGTGTCTTTCAGAGTGTTTGGGGTATTGGGGTTTAAATTTTGGCAATTAACATTTTTATTTTAAAAAAAAGCATTTGTATTAGCCAATATAATATTATATATTTTAGGTATTATTTGTTTATTAATTTATGAAATGAACAAACTTTGAGTTTATAGCTCAATAAATGTATCTGTGTATACACTCATGTAACAATATCCAGATCAAGATAAAGAATGTTTCCACCACTCCAAAATTCAGTTTCCTTTCCAGTCAATAGCCACCCACCACATGGGGTATAACCAAATTTTCAAATTCCTATCATCACAGATAACTTATCAGGATTCACTATTATTGTGAGTGGTAGGGAAAGGCAAACATTCGGACAGGCTTCCCTTTGTGATTCTATACCTGAAGTAAGATAGAAATTTGCAGCATACCCCTCTATCAAAAGCACTGGTTGTGAGATTTCCCTGTACAAAAAGAAAAAAGCCCAAACTTTCCCTGGGTGCCATCAGACCCAAAGGAAACCTGAGATTTCATAGTAGCCACCTGTCTCATGGTCAGGCTTTGATGAAGTTCCCAAGGTCCTTTTCTGTGTCCCCTTCTCAAAGATTCCTCTGGCTGCAGCCTGGCATCTAAAAATGGCTGGATCTTATGAAAGAACTAGCAGCCTGTGGAAAGTATCAAAGCAGATACACAGAGTAAAAAGGTCTTCAGGAATTTCCCTGCATTGTCTGATTTTGTGTGCTTTGTTTTGCCATTATTGTTGAACATTTAAATGTAGACCTATGCCTTCTTTCTTTGGACCTATTGACAATGTTGAAAGGGCTATAGGAAAAATACCTCATTTGCTTATCAAGACTTGTGCCAAGTGAACAAGATATTTAAGGCTATTGGCAACCAATCCCAGGTGTGTGTGTGTGTGTGTGTGTGTGTGTGTGTGTGTGTGTTGGGAAATGCAGGGAGAGAGAGTAGTGCTGACAGTTTTCTCAGCGATATTCCCTTCAAACAATGTCCTAGTCCCTCTTGCTCCAAACTCTCTTTTTCTGAAACTCACTTGGGGAAATCCATCAACTGTTTCTTTTTTGCTGGTACAGATTTACTGGCTTTGTAAGCATGGACTGACTTTTCTAATAGCTTTGCCCAATCTGTTTTCTAATTTTCAGAGATTCTCCAAAGTTTCTTGTCTATATATGGTACTCTGCACCATTTTCTCAGCTCACAGAAATTTTGTTTATTTGTTGATTTGGGTTTTTTTTTCCCCTTTTGTTCTTGGATTTCAATATCCTTGTAGAATTTTGATAGGGAAGAAAAGAAAGGTACCTGTTGACTCAGTTTATCAACTGGAACCTGGAAGTTTGACATAAATATATTTAAAATAAATCATCTAATAGGAGCAATTAGTTTGATACATTCAAACCTTTCCAGAAAACTCTTGGCTCTTGGTTCTTTTGAACTTAGGGAAGAGACTCAAATTAGATCTCATCTGATCAAAGCAATTAACTCATTCTTTGAAGAAGAAATAAGAAATTTATCATTATTTATCATTAGATTTATCATTATTTCTCATACTTTTGGAATCTTTAAGAACTCTCCAAAGGAAGAAGGCTTGATTCAAACCTTCATTTTCATCTCCTAAAACTCACCAAAATAAGCAGTCTCTTACCTTGTATCAAGTTTCAAGTTGTCCTTGATTTTCACACCATAAAAGATTAAAGATAATGCCACTAATTATAATATTTAAAAAGAGCCCTTCCTGAGAATGATCTGCCACTGGTATTGTGCTATATAAAGACTTTGAGAAATAGCTTTGATAATTTATATTCATTAAGAGGAGAAAGCAGGAGATTAAAGGTAGCAAGGGTGAATATCCTCTTATTTTTGCAAAACTTGTGCAATCTTTTATTCACCTACTAAAGCTGTTATTATGTAATAATAAAAACAGAGGTATGCTGCATATATGAACTCAGAGAGGGAATAAAGACACAAGGAGCTATTTTCTGTCAAGAGAATTATAGTGTCATAGATTAAAGGTGGAAAGGCAGCCATCATTTAAAACAGCTCACATCTCCAAAGGATATTTATTCACAAATTGATTAGAGTTGGAAATGAAAATGATTCAGTTGGTGGGAACATTACAGCAGCCCTTTAAAGTGTGATGGAAAAGATGAAAAGGAGGCTCACTTACCCTTTCCTTAGTGTGCAGACAGAGATCAAAAAGACCAATGTCCCACTGATAGCCCTAATGAGTCTGCACTTCTACTTAGATTTGCAGTTATTTCCAGTGACTTGGGAGGCATGTTCTGTCTGACAAACCTGACTATCCTGTTGCTGGAGGCAGCACTGAGTTTCACAAATCTTTTTTAGGTTGATTTGATTGAGTTTTCAAAAATATGTAATGGAAGTTAATGATATCCACCCAGCAGAAACCTTTATCTTATCCACTTGCTTTGTCCACTGTTACTCATCCCCCAATCTTAACTGTCATCTTCTGCATCTAATCTTCTCTCTCACTCCTGCCAAATCTGCCAGCAAAACCTGTTGGCTCTATTCTGACTCTGACCACTTCTCTCTCCTTCCACTTTTTCCACTAGAGTTCAACTAATTCATTTTCACTGACGTTAGACTTGGAATCTCAATCAGAATCTCAGAGTTCAGAACCAAATGCTGTCTAAGTCAAAGGGATAAAACTAGCTAACATGCTAGTAATTTGAGAGTCAATGAGATTTTTTAGCTTTTGAATATAATTAAGAGAGTAACACATTCAGAAAACAACCCCAGAATTAAAAAAAAAAAAAATCAAAGCTTCTTTTAAAACAGAAAACACCATTTATCCAAAATCAAATTCGTTACATTTTATGTTTCAACGAGAAAGTGGAAGATTCAGTGACTTTTACTTGATTTATTTCAAGTGCCAAGTTCCCAGCCAAAGTACCATGGGGATAAATCCACTATACATGAAAATGATTCCTGAAAAATCACTCTTTCAGTCACTCACTTCAGTTCAGTGGCGCAGTCGTGTGCAACCCTTTGAGACCCCATGAACTGCAACATGTCAGGCTTCTTTGTCCATCACCAACTCCCAGAACCTGCTCAAACTCATGTCCATCGAGTTGGTGATGCCATCCAACCATCTCATCCTTTGTTGTCCCCTTTTCCTCCTGCCTTCTATCTTTCCCAGCATCAGGATCTTTTCCAATGAGTCAGTACTTTGCATCAGGTGGCCAAAGTATTGGAGTTTCAGCTTCAGCATCAGTCCTTCCAATGAATATTCGGGACTGATTTCCTTTAGGATTGACTGGTTGGATCTTCTTGCAGTCCAAGGGACTCTCAAGAGTCTTCTCCAACACCACAGTTCAAAAGCATCCATTCTTCAGTGCTCAGCTTTCTTTATAGTCCAACTCACACATACATACATGACTACTGGAAAAAACATAGCTTTGATTAGATGGACCTTTGTTGGCAAAGTAATGTCTCTGCTTTTTAATATGCTGTCTAGGTTGGTCATAGCTTTTCTTCCAAAGAGCAAGCGTCTTTTAATTTCATGACTGCAGTCACCATCTGCGGTGATTTTGGAACCCAAAAAAATAAAATCTGCCACTGTTTCCATTGTTTCCCCATCTATTTGCCATGTAGTGATGGGACCAGATGCCATGGTCTTGGTTTTTTGAATGTTGAATTTTAAGCCAGCTTTTTCACTCTACTCTTTCACATTCATCAAGAGGCTCTTTAGTTACTCTTAACTTTCTTCCATAAGGGTGAGGTCATCTGCATATCTGAGATTATTGATATTTCTCCTGGCAATCTTGATTCCAGCTTGTGCTTCATCCAGCCTAGCATTTTGCATGGTGTACTCTGCATATAAGTTGAATAAACAGGGTGACAATATACAGCCTTGACGTACTCCTTTCCCAATTTGGAATCAGTCCATTGTTCCATGTCCAGTTCTAACTGTTGCTTCTTGACCTGCATACAGATTTCTCAGGAGGCAGGTCAGGTGATCTCGTATTCTCATCTCTTTCAGAATTTTCCACACTTTGTTGTGATCCACACAGTCAAGGGCTTTGGCGTAGTTAATAAAGAAGTAAATGTTTTTCTGGAACTCTCTTGCTTTTTCTATGATCCAGCAGATGTTGTCAATTTGATCTCTAGTTCCTCTGCCTTTCCTAAATCCAGCTTGAACATCTGGAAGTTCTTGGTTCACATACTGTTGAAGCCTGGCTTGGAGAATTTTGAGCATTACTTTGCTAGCATGTGAGATGAGTGCAATTGTGCAGTAGTTTGAACATTCTTTGGCATTGCTTTCATTTGGGATTGGAATGAAAACTGACCTTTTCCAGTTCTGTGGCCACTGTTGAGACTCTGATGCTGGGAGGGATTGGGGGCAGGAGGAAAACAGGACGACAGAGGATGAGATGGCTGGATGGCATCACCGACTCAATGGACGTGAGTCTGAGTGAACTCTGGGAGTTGGTGATGGACAGGGAGGCCTGGCGTGCTGCGATTCATGGGGTCGCAAAGAGTCGGACATGACTGAGTGACTGAACTAACTAACTAATTTTTGTAACTGTGCAAATTTAGTTGTGTAGTACCTCAAAAAGCTGATAAGTAACAGGCATAGAGGTACACAAAGAAAAATTTATATTAATGAGCAAAGAGCAAATTAAGTAAACATTTCATCAGTTCTTCAATCTCTCAAGTTCTCTACGATCTTTTAATCTTTTTTTTTTTTTTCATCCATCTGACTTCTCCATTTTATACCTTGGTACACAAAAAAGGAGCTTAGAATCATAATTTTATAACTAAATTCCACAGTGTGGAGGGAAAAGTGAATGGAAATGAAGCTGACTGCAAGAGGAGCTCACCAGGAAATGAGTAGTGCCTATAGCAAGGGCAGAAATATAACTTGATTGGAAATACCAGCTAACTCTAAGATAGATGGTAGAATTCTAGGCAAAGTTGTTCAGGAAGAATCACTCAGTCAGTGCTGGCTTTATATGAGCAAAATGGAAGATATTTAGTGTCATATCCCTCTTATCCTTATAATGTTAAGAGAAAGCCAAAGTAACTTTAAGCTTTCCCTGAGAATTGAGTATTTTTCTTACCAAAATTTATATGTTCTACCCACTATGAAATTATGGTATCTAAAAAACAATACCTCTTCAAAATCTGGAGCTCAAATATCATCTCTTACAGGAAGCCATCAGTTGTCTACTACACACAATCCTGACCATGCCTCTATTTCTTATCTCATCAGAACTTATTTTAATTTTTATCAAATTGTTTCTTGATTGGTAAGACCATGGCCTCCAGTCCTATCACTTCATGGCAAATAGATGAGGAAACAATGGAAACCGTGACAGACTTTATTTTCTTGGACTCCAAAATCACTGCAGATGGTGACTGCAACCATGAAATTAAAAGTTAGTTGTTTATAATGTTGTATATAAATATATGCAGTATATGTATGCTAACATATAGCTTGGAAGAAAAGCGATGACAAACCTAGACAGTATATTAAAAAGCAGAGAAATTATTTTGCCAGAAAAGGTCCATATAATCAAAATTATGGCTTTTCCAGTGATCAGGTATAGGTGTGAGAGTTGGACCATAAAGAAGACTGAGCACTGAAGAACTGATGTTTTTGAACTGTGGTGTTGGAGAAGACTCTTGAGAGTCCCTTGGATTGCAAGGAGATCAAACCAGTCAATCCTAAAGGAAATCAGTCCTGAGTATTCATTGGAAGGACTAATGCTGAAGCTGAAGCTCCAACACTTTGGTCACCTGATGAGAAGAACTGACTCTTTGGACAAGACCCTGATGTTGGGAGAGATAGAAGGCAGGAGGAGAAGGGGACGACAAAGGATGAGATGGTTGGATGGCATCACCAACTCCCTGGTCATGAGTTTGAGCAAGTTCCGGGAGTTGCAGATGGACAGGAAAGCCTGGCATGCTACAGTGCATGGGGGTCACAAAGAGTTGAACACGACTGAGCAACTAAACTGACTGACTGATGAAATGTGTCTCAACTGGCTTCATGAAGTGAGAGGGAGGGAAGGATTAGAAGTTTGGGTTGAGCAGATGCAAACTGTTGTTTACAGAATGGCCCTACAAATTATCAGTTGAATTCTAGATTTGTGTTCAGTTCATGGTGTTCCCTGCATTATTATGAATGAATGAATAAAGAGCCATGCATAAAACAATGATGAAATTTTATGATCAAGGATTATGATTGATCCAATTAATCCAATCACAAGAAAGAAAGCAAAAATTGAAGTACATACATTTTTAAAAGTAAACGTTCCTATATTAAACAGAAGCAGGAAAATGGGGGGAAAATGAAGGTATTCAATACATAAAATTGGCTGTACCAGTAATGAAAGTTCTTAGATGTCAAACTTAAAGACTGAGACAACTTAAAGATTAACAGCCCCATCAAGCCATTGCCACACCTAGGCTACAGGATCAAAAGAGGTATACTGCCAGAACCCAGGAACCAGGGCCACTCCACTGAAGCCGAAGCCATGGCATTTGGGAAGTGGGAGCTGGACCCATAAGGAGACACAGCTGCCACCAGAGAAATCACCTGGTAAGCAGAGAGGAGGGGGAAATGCTGATTGCGGCTCTTCCCTTCCTCCTGCCCTTTATCCTCCTGCTAGTACCCAGCTCAACACCAATGACAAACACAACCTGCTGTCCTCAAGCACTGTCAGATATAAGACAAAGCAGAGGACAGGAGGAGAAATGCACAGGAGACTAAATTAAACAGGCCCAGAGCTGACTATTGCCTTTAACAGTCCTTCCCTTGCCCCAGCCCAGCCCCACTTGTTTCCCACAGATCACTTTTTATCATTTGTTTCGTATCTTTCCAAACCTCTGTCTAATCTCTATGGAAATAGAGAATTTTACATACATTTTAACACACAAATGAAATTGTGCTATATATGTTGTATATATGCTATATGTGTAAGCATACATATACTGCATATATATTTATATACAACACTAAGCATAAATATGTATATATGTGTTATATAATTTTGTTTGGGAACAAAAAATTACAGAATGCAGTCATCATATGTTTTCTGGACGTTTTTGCTTTGATCAGCAATGTGTTTCAAAGGTCATTCCACATGGTTACATATATATTTGCCCCATTTTTTTTAATGATTGCAGATTATTCCATTGTATGGATGTGCCATAATTTAGCTAACCAGTCTCCAGTAGATGGATATTTAGAGGGTTTCCAAATGTTTGCTATTATTAGCAATGTGGCAATGGGCATACTTTTAACTTCATATATACATGCACACATTTCTATAAGTTAAGATCAGAGTAGCTTGTACAAAATATGAGATATTGTTTATAACAGAGAGTTTGAATTATATGTGTACTATTAAATTATGTATTCAGTTGAATATCATCTATCTCCACCCTTAAGAATGAGGGACAACCTTTTTTTGTTCACTGTGTTATCCCCAGTGGGTATATTGCAAAATCTATCCATCTGTCTATCTATCTATCTATCTCTATTATCTTCTCTTTTATTTTTTTGTATGAGTACAATCATTAAAACCACTTTCATAGCAGTTTTGTTTATGATTTAAATGTGGCAATGGTTTAGCTCTAAAATCTTCCCCTAGAGACCAAAAGGAGCGATAAGGAAAATGGGGAGGAAAAAACTCATAAAACACATTTTTAGAAAAACTAAGAGAGAGAAGAAACCTGACAATTCCAATTGCATGTGGTGTGGTGCTCAGTTGTGTCCAACTCTTTATGACCCCGTGAACTGTAGCCCTCCTCTGTCCATGGAATTTTACAGGCAAGGACGCTGGAGTGGGTTTTCATTTCCTGCGCCAGGGAATCTTCCCCATTCAGGAATCGAACTCATGTCTCTTGTGTCTCTTGTATTGGCAGGTGGGTTCTTTACCATTAGCGCCACCTGGGAAGCCCTCAGTTGTATGTGAGTGGTGTCAGAGGCAGAGCTGAGCCATGAGCCTCTCTGTTGGAAGTTGCAGAGGAGCCACAGAGAAGAACAGAAATATGGAGAGGGCAGAAGAGCTCTTGGATCTTGGAAATTTCCAGAAAATATTTCCTTCTAGAAGGAGAGGGTCTCACTACAATAAATTTAAATGGCTCAAAGACTTGAATCTAAAAAATGAGACCATACAAGCTCTAGCTAATGACTATAATCATTTATAAATATCATATAATCATTTATAAATTCCTTTATAAATCTGGAGTAGGGAAGATCTCTTCTAACTATGACTCAAAATCCAGAAGCCATTTAAAAAGTTTAGTCACTTGTTACATGAAATAAAACAGCTTTTCATAAGCAAAAAGATCCCTGACACTCTAGAAGAAACACTTACAATTCTTACTGCAAAGAGCTAATTTCCCAAATACACAAAGAAGTTCTAGAAAAATTAAAAGATATAACAGTCCCAAACCAAAGTAAGCCCAGAAGTTGGACCAATGATGTCTCACTGGAAAAGAGATATTAAACATATGAAATCTATCTCACTCAAAGGAAGGCAAAGAAAGGCAACATCAAGCTACCTTCTCACTAATCAGACTGGCACAAAGAAAAAGTAAAAAAAATGGGAATTACTTCATCAAGGCTGTGGGAAAATAGGCTCTCTCATTCTTTTTTTGTGGGGGCTGTGATATACATCATGTGCCATTTTAGTTCCTCAACCAAGGATTGAACCTGTGCCTCCTGTATTGGGAGCACAGAGTCTTAACCACTGAACCACCAAGGAAGTCCTTCTCATTCTTTATTGGAGGTTGTTCCAGTGGAACAATTTCTGAGAGGTCAGGGAAAGTAGAACTCCTTACAGTTCCTGTTTTTTGAAGTACAAGTGTTAGTCGCTTAGTCGTGTCTGACCCTTTGAGACCCCTGTAGCCTCCAGGCTCCTCTGTCCAAGGGATTTTATCAGCAAGAATAGTGGAATAGGGTGCCATTTCTTTCTCCAGGGAATCTTCCCAATTCAGGGATCAAACCCTATTTTCAGGTATGAAAACACAATTTATTAATTCTTTGGTATTATTTACAGTTTGGGGCTATTTTGATAAACACTATGAACATCCATGTACCAGTCTCCTGCCACAAATGCCATTAGCTGAGTCATATGTGAAAAATGTGCATTTTGATCCAACTACATAGGAAAATCCATCATGGCCTGATTTTTTCAATACTTGTTTAGTCAAATCTTCAGCAAGGTTTTCCATGTCTTCAGTAGCATTTGCTACCAAGGAAAGGAATGTTTTAGTTTCTCACCGTATTGTATTAACTACTTTTTACCAAGCAGGAAGAATGAAGTGTTTTCCCAATATTTGGCTTTTTGTATTCACTCCTAAGGAAGAAATTTCAGATGCTTCTCATTTTTTTATTATTATTTAATTTAAATGATTAAGAAACAAATAAAATATTCCAAATCTTAAACATTGTTGAAAACTACTTTAGAAAAAACACCATTTGGGGCAAAGATTGTAGGTAGTTGTTATCACATTTGCCTACACATGAAAGATCCCCAGTTTGAAACCAGGCAGAAACAGTCAGATCTTCCCATTTTCCCCAGCCAGAACACCGAGCACACATATTCACTCCTAAGGAAGAAATTTCAGATGCTTCTCATCACTTTTTGTTATTAACTTTCATTTAAGATGGTTAAGGAGCAAATCAAATATTGCAAACTTTAAACATTGTTGAAAACCACTTTAGAAAAACCACTACTTTTGGAAAAGATTATAGAGGCTTGTCCTCCTGCTCTAAATATCTGCTTTTACGTTTTGCTGATTTTTACTTGTGGTTAATATCTCAAGGTCAATGTATAACATGAGTAGAGGTTTTTGATAATGATCATGAATGCAATTCATATTTCTAATAGTCTTTAGAATTTGGAACTTGTCTTTGCATCTCTTCCTTTCATACTTGATTAGATTTTCATTCTTTTTACCTCATATGGTAACTGATGAAGCACTCATTCGAGGGAACAGAAGAAGGGTTGGCTCAGCCATTTTCTTGTTCCCTTATACTTCCATTGTTAGCAACATCTTCAACCAACATTTCTTATTTAATTAAAATCATATGCTCTCATCTTTATATTACTTAACTGGGTACTCTTACACCGCAGTGTGGCAATAGCCCAAAAGTGAGGTCATGAATGAGAGGTCATCCCATAATTTCCACTTTCTCCCCTCGAGCCAGGGGAACTCACTATAAGGAATCAGGGTATCCCTAAGGCAGATAGCACAGCCTAGCTTCATTAGGGCTAACAGCCAGAAAGCTTCAGATCTCAAGCCCTGCCCCATCACATCTCTCTCTCCTCCAGTGTCTCTGTTTCTCACTCCATATCCTTTTCTCATCCTTCCTTCTGCTGACTTGTTTTTACTGCTTGAGCAAGCAGTGACCAAACATGACCCCCTCAAGGCTACTCAATTTTATGTCTTCAATTCAAGAGGCCAGTTGAGGCTATCTAGAATCCTCACCCAAATCAGTGGTGCCAAATTCCAAATAGCTGAACTTGGGTCAGAGGCTCCAACTGGGTCAATCAACTCTGACCAAGCCCATGCTTGCAGGTGGGTGAGACTGATTCTTAGAGAAGGGGATTTGGGAATGGCAAGATATTCTGAAATGTGGCTTTCACAAATAGCCCTAGCTTGTATATCCTGATATAACCATTTGACTGTAGAAATTGTCTCTTCCATCCTTTCCTTGTATCATTTCTTCTCCCATGGATGGGGCTGGAAGAGGGGTGGTGACATTTGTTTCTGTGGGGTTTTTTCTCTCCACACCTGTACCTGAGCACTGGTTGACACATCTGTTCATCATTAATTGGTGAATGCACTGAGTCGGATCATACTTAGAGCCTACTTCTCTTTATGTTTACTTTGCATATCTTTATCCTTGTTCATCATGTATTGACTGTATAATTTAACTCGAGGGTAATACCATTTCTCTTACTTTTAAGTTTTGTGGAGAGTTGACTACAGAACCAAGTCCTAAACACATTCTTTTCCCAAATTAGCTTATTGTGCACATAAATCCTCAAGAGGGGTCAGAGAGATTGAAGTAAGTGTCACAAAATGATTAAGAATATGGTTAACAAGAAAAAAATCCACGTCGTCTCTTGAAGGTGAAAAACTCAGCAAAAAAAAGAAGGGGGGCAGATAAAGGAAATGGAAAACTCACTTGAAATAATTGTGATAACCCAAATGTTATCTATGCTCAGTATTTAGGTGTGTGATATATAGAAATAGATACAGAAATCACATTGGAGTTGGAGGTAGATATGGAATAGACAGAGAGCATAAACTCAGAAAGACGAGGAGCCACTGTGTAGGTGTTCCCTTTACACTATCTGTACCACTCCACTCAGAGTAAGTTGACAACCACAAAAGCTAGATTTTTGACCATGGCACAGGCATTTGACAATCTGGAGAGAGAGAGAAAAGCCCATCAAAACTCCTGCTTTGATTCCCTATTTTGAATCAGAATCAACAGAATCATGACCTTGCTCAAGTGAAAGAGAATAAGTTATTTTTTTTCCCTCCTTATTAGAGAATTAAGCAGTAAATGACAATGTTTAACTCTATTTCATCCTAAAACAAGGAAGAGTAAAGAGAAACTAGTTTGCCTATAGACAAACAGGAAAGACAGCGAGAGACTTCAAGATTTTGGAGCATTAAAAGTGATGCAAAGCCCATTTAATGGACACCCCCAGAGCTTTTTTTTTCTAAGCACCGCAATTGATTGCCACGAGATTATGATGCCATTAAAATTCACTCTGCCCATAAACTAATGCTGCGGAAAATGCTGACGTTTATAGCAGTTCCTACAAGGGACATATTTCAGTGTGAAAGTAAGTCCTAATGTAAGAACTTTATCTCAGTAAAGCAACATCTAGGAAGGGGGGAGCAGGAGGAGGAAGGGAGGCCGTCTGGGAGTGCTGGGAGTTTTATTTCTCTCAATAATGGGTGTATGGATGCTAAATTTCAAAGACTTTTTAAAATAAATCTATTGGCCTTTGACAAAATCAATCCAAACCCCATAAACCAAGAAGTCATCCACTTGATATTAATGAGCCCACATTTGCATTTATTTGTCTCTTACACTAGACAAACCATTAATTTCGTGTTTATGCTTCCTTTGAAGTTTGAATGCTCATAGATAGATGGCCTCATCGAATCTCCTGCTGCTACATTAATATTTCGCTATAAATGATAAATTTTATCATTTTCCACAACACCCCTTTTTACTTTAAGAAAGCTGTGAAAATACAAGCAATAAGTCTTAAGGTCTGAAACACAGCTTTTTTTTTTTTTTTTTAATACTCTTCAGCGGGGATCATTAAAATAGTGATATCTTTAACATCAGGATACCTTTGATGGCCTCTACGATTTGGAAGCTGAGACGATGTATATCTAGTCAACTAATCAACCTCTCTTGGATAAAGGATGGTTCAGTTGGCTAGAGCTGACACATAGGTCCATTTCTGACCACACTCGTTGCCTCAAGTTTTTTTCAGAATTTATATGACAATATTTTAGTTTAAAATATTAGTCTAATTTATTGAATTTAAAAGGAGAAGTATTTTGAAAGGTTTGAGGCATAAAGGTTTACCACCAACAGGCTGTTGGGAATGACACAGTGCCAGGTGAGAGGGTCAACAGAGTCTAGATGGAACCCCCTAAATGGTATATAGGGCATGATGTCATGGAGATGGTTACAATCAGTTCTGTTATTCTGTCTGATAATAATGATGATGATAAGGAGTAGAAAGATGATGATGATGATGATGATGATGATGATGGATACTTGTTGAGCCCTTCCTACATGTTAGACACTGAGCTATGATCTCTGCAGCCATCCTCTCAACAATCCTAAAAGGTAGTTGCTACTGATATTCCCAGCTGATAGATAGGAAGCCCAAGGGGATAAATAGTTTGTCAAAGGTATAACTGCTACATGGAATGGTGAGTCTATTTGCATCTCTGCCACCATGCTGCTGTAGTCAGATCCACTAGGATCTCCCAGGATGGTCCTATAAGTGGCTGAAACCTTTCATTTAGACCTATTCCAATCTTTTTCATTCTGTTTTCATAATAGAGGTAAGAAGGGGATCACAGCCAGAAATTTCCAGGTGATTAACTTTGGTGATATCACCTATACTCATAGCCTGAGTCAGGTGCAAGGAAGAACTGGCACATCTCTAAACCTTCAGTCCAATGAATTTTCTTGGAACCTTCTCTCTATATACATTTTCACTTCTCCTGTCCTTCAAATGGCCTCTTTTCCATTTTTGACAGAGCTCACAAATCCAGTCTCATCCACACACTCACCTACCTGTCTGCCCCACCATTTAAGTGTATTTATCATTTGCTTACATACAGTGTTTGCTATAATTCATGGTTTGCTTTGATGTTTCATTAAAATTAATATCTAGCTTTTTGTATATCTAATAAATACACATTCATATCCGCTTCTTCTAGATTAATATTATACATTCCATTTGGGAGGAGAATGGGCAGAAATTCTATCTTTAACCAGAATCCCCATGTCCCATGTTCAAACTGATTTAACAAAAGAAATAATTTGCAAAAAAAAATCATAATAAGAATGTTTGTAAATCATTATGATGCTAGGTATTTGGTTTAACTTTTTTTTTTTTTTACTTCTCTGCCAAATCTGTCTGATTATGGACTGGAGTGAAATGCTTAACATGTAAGCATAAGCTGTGTTATTAAAATAATGTATTGACCAGGAGTGAGATAGGCAGCTCATTGGTAAGAGAAATCCTCTTCTGTTCAGAAAAAAATTGGTCATGGAATAAGTATTTTAGGTACTGATGGATGAGTATAGTCTATATGGGATGCGGAGCAAGGACATGAAAGGAAACAGCCAGCCTCCCTCGTTACAGGAAAGGCTACAAGAACAAGTAGCTGAACAGTGTTTTGAATGAAGGAAAACCATCAATCACAATAAGAAAAAAGCTATGACCAATCTAGACAGCATACTAAAAAACAAAGACATTACTTTGCCAACAACGGTCTGTCTAGTCAAAGCTATTGTTTTCCAGTAGTCACGTATGGATGTGAGAGTTGGACTATAAAGAAAGCTGAATGCAGAAGAATTGATGCTTTTGAACTGTGGAGTTAGAGAAGATTCTTGAGAGTCCCTTAGACTGCAAGGAGATCAAACCAGTCAATCCTCAAGGAAATCAGTCCTGAGTATTCATTGGAAGGATTGATGCTGAAGCTGAAACTCCAATACTTTGGCTACCTGATGCAAAGAACTGACTCATTGGAAAAGACCCTGATGCTGGGAAAGATTGAAGGTGGGAAGAGAAGGGGATGACAAAGGATGAGATGGTTGGATGGCACCACCAACTCAACGGACATGAGTTTGAGTAAGCTCCAGGAGTTGGTGATGGACAGAAAAGCCTGGTGTGCTACAGTCTATGGGATCACAAAGAGTCAGACGTGACTGAGCGACTGAACTGATCTGAACTGATCTCATTAACTGCAGTTAAAGTATTGAGGTTTACTAGGTGCCAGGTACTTTTAAATTTATTTTTATTGAAGTATAGTTGAATTACAATGTTGTGTTAATTACTGTTATACAGCAAAGTGATTCAGTTATAGATGTATGCATATTCTTTTTCATATTCTTTTCCATTGTGGTTTATCACAAGATCTTGAATAACATTTTCCTGCACTGCACATCAGGTCCTTGTTTTTCCATTCTATATCTACCAGTTTGCAATCCCAAACTCTCTCTTCTACCCTCTCCCATCCACTTCCCCCTTGGTCCAGGTGCTTTTAAAGTGTTTCATATTTGATCTCACATCTATCCCCTAAGTCGACACTATTGTTGTTGTTCAGTCTCTAAGTATTGTCTGACTCTTGGAAACCCCATGACATGCCTGCCTTCCTTGTCCTTCACTATCTTGCGGAGTTTGCTCAAATCCTGTCCATTGAGTTGGTGATGCCACCCAACTATCTCATCCTCTGTCATCCCCTTCTCTTCCTGCCTTGAATCTTTCCCGGCATCAGGGTCTTTTCCAATGAGTCAGTTCTTTGCATTAGGTAACCAAAGTATTAGAGCTTCAGCTTCAGCATCCTTCCAATGAATATTCAGGATTGATTTCCTTTCACATTGACTGGTTGATCTCCTTGCTGTCCAAGGGTACACTATGATTATCCCCATTTAGCAGGAAAAGTAAGACCCTACTATGATAACTAGCTTGTCTAAGGTACGTGGCTATTGGGAGTTGGAGCTGGTATTCAGACCCAGACACTCTGACTCCAGAAGTCCCTAAATGAGTTAACTCCCAGAAAAAAAAACTCATTTCAAAGCATGGGGGTGGGGTGGGGAGGGCATTCTACTTCTGCCTAACTGAACACAAACTAAAAGAAAACAGATTATAGAATTTAAAATAAACCATTAAATTTTGAAATAACAAGTTTAAGTAAGCCTGAAGGCATTGGAATTTCCATAAATACTGGTGCTGACATGGATTTGAACTTGTCTCCACAGCAATGGAATATCTCTAAGAGGAGAGAGTGAGGGTCTCAATAAGTAGAGGAGAACTCTTCTGGCTGGGTCCTGTCCTGAGCCATAAACAATTTATTAGTGTTGACCCAGGAAGCCCAAGCCCCTACCGGTCATCACTCTTCAAGCCTGAGATGCCCATTTTCCCCTTCCTCAATGATAATAGGATGAAAGAGAAGAAGCAACCAAGAGCTTCCTTAATTTTTCACTTTCATCTGCTCTCTTCATACCAACCATCTCAAGTTGTCCACTGGATTTCCTGATTCTGGAACCAAAGCTGAACTTCACTTTAGTCCATTCACTTTGGAGAGAGGAACAAAGAAAAGAATGGGAAAACAAATTTAAATTTTTTTTTTTTTTTTTTTTTTTTTTTAAGAAAGAAACGCTAACACTCAAGCCTCAGTGGATACACAGGAGCAAAGTTCTTTTCGTTTCGTAACAATCACCTGGAGAAGCAGGTGCCACTGTGTTGGGCAAAGTTGCTTCGTGGGGCCCATTGTGTGGGACGTAAATGAGCGTGTCGGCGTCTTGGACAACAGAGCCTGTTCTATGCTCAGAATGGCGCCCATTGTGCCCATGTTGCTAGAAGGACTCGGGCTTGCCAATGGAAGATGCTCGTTCTCACCTTCCCCCAACCTCTGCTTTGCCATCCAAATCTACCGTTATATGGATATAATGCAGACCTTTGTCATTCATGGCCCCTTTGCCCTGTACTTCTGAAACAAAAGCTATTATTCTGTGCCTTGAAAGCACGGACACAGAGAAATAAAGCAGCCTGGAAGACTAGCCTAAGAGGGGGAGCGTGAGCTCCATTTAAAGTTAAAAACACAAGGAAAACAAAACACTTCCCATGAAAAATGGGCTTTCACGCTTTTGTGTACACACATACGTGTATTTGTCAGAACATTTCATCCAAATGTTCACAACAAAAGCAAGTGACCTGTCCTTGCTTTCAGAAGCCAAGAGGGGTGGAGAAGAGGGGCAGAGAAGAAGAAATTTTAAGCTTGCTATGAAAAGCTTGCTCCAATTAATGGGCTGATACACACCACAGAAGGAGGAAGGGTGTCTTTTTATGAAGAAATGGCCAGCAGGGAATATAATATGCTTCATGGCTCTGTATAAATGAAAGATACAACCAGAGCATTTATCTCCAGCACCCCATCCTCACTTCTTCTGGGAGAGCAGTAACTGAAAGCAGGCAGTTTTACTTTCATTGAAGGAATTCAGTATACACCAAAGATGCTGAAAGTGAAAGCAAAGTCGCTCAGTTGTGTCTGACTCTTTGCGACCCCATGGACTGTAACCTACCAGGTTCCTCCATCCGTGGGATGCTGAAGCTACTACCAAGTGATTGATGTGCTTGAACTTGTCATCTAACTCTCTGAGAATCCCAAGTGATTTGAAAGTTTGTGTCGAGGGGGAAACGTTCAGCATAATCTTGAGTCTAGAGTGACCTTGTGAAATTACAGGAGGCTCACCCTGCCCCTGGTATCACATGTTCTATGCGCACAGCCGGGTGGTTTAGACATAGCCTTTTCTTAAAGTTGTCCAGGGCACAAGACCTCAGACTTCCCCCAGTCATCCATGCTGGTCCCAAACTCACCTCCAGTGCTTAGCTCATGCCGTCCCCTCTGCCTGACATCTGTTTTCTCCTCTCCTCACCTTCTAGTTCTTACTCGGCTCTTCATAAGCCATCAGCAGTTTTGGCCATCAGCAGTTCCCTCTAACTCCAAAGCTGGGTGAGGTCCCACTATTCCTATGGGCCTCTGTCCTATCAGAGAATTAACCAGGCTGCACTGAAAGTCTTCTCTATTCCTTTGGGAGATCCTGGGCTCATGTCATCCTTATCGTCCTAACAACAGAAATAATAGCTGACAAAAAGCCCATGTCTGGTAAACACTGTATGAGTGAATACCTGGAGGCAAGAAGCTCTTTATTATCCCAGTTCTAAGTCTCTTAACGCTGTCATTTAAAATCAAGAAAATCAATACAATGTCTCTTTTTCTTCAGGACTAGAATGTCCCCTTCCACACGTTACAGCATGGAGCAGACGGAGGGTCACTCTTTAGCAGTCACAAGTCAGGCTTACCTATCATAAGAACAACCCAAAGGAAGGGTCTCTGAAGATCCCTAGGAGTGTGGGGTGGGGGAAGGCTCACTTTCTAATCACAAGAGCAAAGCTGAGGGTCATTCATCCTGCTGCAATCAGGGAGTTTGGTACATGGACCCAGAAATAATCACTGAAACTCAGATCAGTTAATAGGAGTGAGTGGTATGATCTGAGCCCAAGGCAGAGTCCAGAACTCAGATGCCAATCTAACTGGAGATGAGGCCCAAACTTTAGCAGACAGTAGGAGAGAGGAGATAACAGGCCCAGTCATGGAAAACTGCATTGTTCAAGCATAAGAAATCCAATCCCTTGGGCAGAGGAGAGCATAAGGCTAGATTTAGGGCTGGGGGAAAGTGGGAATACCCACACAATGGTTAGAGAAACATGAGCCTGACCATGTGCTGACCAGGATGGCATAATTCCACTCCATCCCACTCTCCAAGACAGCCACATACATTCAGGGGTTCAAGATGCCCAGTTACACGTCCTTCCTGACTCTGGAGCACATGCAGAAGGATGCTATTTGAAAGGGAATCAAGCACTGATTTTAGTCATCAGTACCCAGAACTTCCCAATGCAGAGCTTTCTGGTCAAAATCAATGTGGAGAAGAGAAAAAACATGAGGGCAGAATGGCATTTTCTACTTTCAGCCAGAGACCCAGACCTTGGGACTCAGCCCCAGATAGCCAGTGATCTTTCTGAGTCACAGAATAGGTTGTAAGTTTAACTGCATGCATGCCTCTAGCCAGCCTCTACCACGATGTCACAGGAATAGGATTCAGGCAATGAAAAAGAAAGCAGCAGGCCCAGTTCTACTTTTGAAATACAGTCACCCTGCTCTCCAGTAAATGTAATCCATTGAATGGCAGGGTCTTACAAGGCAATTTAGCAGGTAAGGAGGAGACGTCCTCCTTTGACTAAGGCAGGAAAGTAGGAGCTAATGTTTCATGTTCCAGCTTTAGGAAGAAAAAATTACATAGACCTTTATGTTCCCTCTAGTTTCATAATATAAATATAGGAATCAATTTGGTAGAGTCAAAGTACCAAGCCTCTTCCAGAATCAGAAATGAAGCATCTGCAGCAACATAAGGTGCATTTTATGCATGGAAGGTGATACACACAGTATGTGTCAGAAAAGTATGTCTCCTCCCTTTTTCACCAAATCAATCCAGAAGACTATCAAAGTTGAGATGGCATGTTTAGAAGCTTTTATAATAACAACATCAAAGTATGCCCATTTTGGTAAGAACAATTGTGATGGAACACTTCTACTATAAGCAATACATAAGCAGAGGCAACTCAATGGAACCAGCAAATTTCATGTTAAAAAAAACTTTGGCAACTGTAGCAGATGGTCTTCAAAATTGAGGATTAAAAAATGTTTCTATAAGTAGAGTCTGGAGACAATTCTATCTTTCCAAAGCTTCCAGAAATAATTCATCATCTCCCTCCTCACCCGCCCTCACATTGGGATCCCTAGCAGTATGACCTCCACCTGTCACTCGAGTCAGAAACCTGGGAGATGGTTCCTGCGCTCCCTACCTTCATATCCAGTCTATAATCCAAGTCCTGTGGATTTCAGCTTCTGAACACCTCACTCGTTTATTTCCTCCCCTTCATCTCCACTGATACTGAATGACTGTAGACCCCATCTTCTCTCCCCTGCCTCTTCCACCCCTTAACCTTACTCCCAATCCCATCTTCATTCTCTATCTGAAGTGAACACTCCCACATGCAAATCATGGGCATCCCTTTGCTTATAATTTTTTAAAATGTTTTTTCATTGTTTATAGTAATTGCTTTAGTCCAATCTACTAAATAAGAAATTTCCAAGGTTCAAAAGAAAATGGTTTTTAATAGGGGTAGCAATAGTTCATTATTGGAACAGATGAGGGATGGACTGATGGTACACAGAAGGACTGCTAAACTCAAATTTAGCAACCTGCTGTGATGGAAGAAAATATGTTTTCAGTGCTATCTGCAGAGTTCATAAAAACTTCTCCAACAAGGCTCAGCATTCTGTTGTTGGAGATGATAACAGATTAAAGAGATCTACATACCACCATCAAATTAATCTCTATAAATCATAGCACTAGTTGTGCCATTCAATGGCTCACCCACTGCCCATCCAATTCAGGACCCTACACAATTTGAGCTCAACCTGCTTGCCCAGCTTTACTTTCTATACAGCCAACCCCCCAAACAACTAGACTCTTTGATGTTTCCTGTAACAGGCCTTTATTCACGTTTGCTCACACTCCTCCAGCCATCTGCCAATCTCCCTCTAACAGTCATTCAGACCTGAAGTCCCTGGGACTGACCATTTTAAACATAGGTCTCCCCTCTGACTTCCTGCTAAAGTATAAAAGGAGTGTGTTAAAATAGTGTTTGTGATTAGCATTATGCCTTAGTAGTAAAGGAAAGAGAATGGGAGTGGGGATTTGTTTTGTTTACGTGGATCAAGTATTGTGAGCAAGAAGCAAAAGTAGCACCTTTATACTAGACATCAAGCATTTACACAAGAATATTTTAATTCTGGCATTTTACCAAACTTACTAAGGAAGATAAGCAGTAGAGCCAATGAGATTTAGGTGGCTTCTACTAGATGGGCCCTAGGTATGTATCAACCAAGGAGAAATGAGTACCAGCTTCTAGAATAATACCCTGGAAAGAAAATCACTGTGAGAGGTATGAGCCCTGGCCCCAAAGTGGCGTCTCTACCTCCTGCATCCTACTTGATAGGAAAATGTGCTGATGTCTCTGAAGATGGAGAGTCCTGCAGCTGTTGCAACCCAGTCTGAGAGATCAGCACCATCCTGCCTGTCACCAGCCACATGCATCCTGAACAAGATCCAAGGAGATTAGGGAGCATGCAGATTGGTGTCTTTGCTTCTCTATTTGCTGTACCAACAAACAGGCCTTACTTTAGATTGGTTTGGTTTTCTGATGCAAAGAATGTTTGATGAGATTGAGCCATGTGAGCAAGTTAAGGAGGATTAGGATACTTAGTTTCCAGGCCCTAACTCCCCTAGATAATCCTAGCAAATGGCCTCATTGACCCTGCCTCCTCCTCCTTCTAGGGAACTTTGCACTTAGATCACAGAATGTCAGAGTTGCAAACAGCCTAACTCAGTCCCATCAAATCTAATCTTTCACATTCTGGCCTCTTCTTAGGACAAGATGTATTTGAAAGTACATTTGAAAACCAATGTTTTCCAGTGAAGTTATGGAATGACATCTGCACGTCCCACTTGGTTGCCTAGAGTTATGGAAGCTCAGTCAGTCCATAGTCACATGCTATGTGGTGCACAGTGTTGGGGCCATTGATTGGAGAGTTAAAGACAGTCCCTGATCCCAAGGGGCAATAGAAGTGCAGTGAGATGGGGCCTCTTCAGAGAGCAAGATCCCACAGGGGCAGGTGAGAAGAGTAGTGTGTACAAACAGTGATAGAGGAAAGTAATCGAATGGAGCAGGTCAGGGAAAACGTCCTTAAAATGAAGGCATTCCAGCTGAACCATGAAGGAGGGCCCAGGTGTTCTGGAGAGGAATTCTAAGTCTGGAGACAGCAGGCAATGGCCATGTGTATGTATTAGAAGCATCTTCAAGTCTTCCAGAGTGATCTCCTGCTGACAGCAATCAATTCTTTAGTTAATTAGGATACTTGTAGACTCTATGACCTAGAACTGGGCCAGATGGATGGCTCTGTCCCTTGATAAAGAAATATTAGGTTCTGTCACAGTGAGCTCCACTCACTGTAAAATGTCCTTCTCGATACCATGTTTATCACATCAATTTCATGCTCAAGAATTTACCAAGCTCACAATTGTCCTTTGGGACTAAAGTATCCCACTTTTCAATGTCATCTGCATGAGTACATGCCCAAATTTGTTTTTTGCTCCCAAGCCTCATCCTTTCATCTCAGCCAAACCTGTTGCCTGCCTAGTCTGTGTTTCAAAAGTCCTTCTTTTCTCCTTTATGGCTTTGACCAGACTAGCCCCATCATTTGGACAGGAAAGATGGGAAGGAGGAAGAAGGGAGAGAAACAAAAGACAAGTAGTGGAGAGAAAGGGAAGATGGAAGAAAGAAAGAGAAAAGAGAATATCTAATCCTTCCCAGCATACATTTCATGGTTCTGCTCCCCACAGTCAGGAGTCATTGGACACACTTACAGTCATTCTTCCCCAAGGCAATTTATCTGATCTGGTTAATTCTGTCATGTGACTTCCACAGTAAGCTCTACCCTGCAGAATATGACATAGAAAGAAGACAAGTTAGCTTTTAGCCAGAAACACAGAGAGCAGGGCAAGTCCTCTTAGGGTCCCCATTCTTCACTCAATACTGGAACCTTGACCTGGGAAATGAGAATTTCATTTTCTTTATTCCTAATTCTCAAAGCGTGTTCAGCCACTCAGTCGTGTCCGACTCCTTGTGACCCTATGGACTCTAGCCCACCAGGCACCTCTCTCAATAGAATTCTCCAGGCAAAAATACTGGAGTTGATTGCCATTCCCTTCTCCAGGGGATCTTTCCGACTCAGGGATTGAACCCAAGTCTCCTGCACCGGCAGATGGATTATTTACTGCTGAGCACCCACATATACAAATCTTATTATAAACTGAAACCAAGATGCAACATACTGGGTTTTAGCAGGGTTATCTCAAAGAAGTGAGTTTTCAAGTGAGTTCAAGAAACCAAACCGACATCCATGGCCATCCTCCTTTCCTTCTTGGATTTGGCACTACCACCAAAATCCTGCCCCTGGAGCCTCCTCATGTGTGTATACATAATGGCAAAGCACCAAATGAAGATGCAAATAATTCAATCAAAAGCCAAAGCCAATTCTGAATGATTTGTCTTGAAAAAATTAACTGATTTTGCCAAATGCTCTGATGTTTTATAACCATAATTACACTTCATAATTTGTTGTAACACCATCACTTGGAGACAGAAATGCTTAATTAATTGCACCATTTTTGTGACCTCTTAGACTATCTCCATTAAGACCAAGTTAATTTCTCAACATGGGAAAATTCATTTTTCGTACAGAATAATATCAGTAATAAACCCAGAGCATAAGTGAGCAGTGTGCACAAATGGCTGCCATCAAACAGCTCTGCGATCACACCCTAGTTCTGCTTAAATGCAATTTATGTCAAATACATTAACAGAGAATGTGATGAGTATTTGATTTGTTTTGGCTTTGTGGGCAAATAGCATAATTTCTCAAGGATTTGTATATGTGTTTATGACTAGCAAAACTAATAAGTAGGAATGTCCACCTGAGGGTCATTTATGGAGTCAAGATAGATTTCTAGAAGATGGGCTTCTCTATGGAGACAACTGGGGAATCTCTTGTTCAAGGCACTCGGGTCATCAAGAATTCACTAGGCACATGCTAGTTCTGGGGACATCTCATTGTCCTTCACGAATTTCCCTGAATACGTGCAGAGCAGCTGGTCAGTCTTGAGATGGTCCAAGCCCACCCCTTGGGCTGACGCTTTGACCCCAATGTGTCTGTGAGGCAAGCAGGGCTGCAGGTGGTCAGGCTATGAAGAGTGCTTTAGCTGATGGTTTGAGTAAGAAGGTTGTTTCAGAACATCATTCTGTTACAGATTGAGAAGTGGGTCGTGCGCTGGACACGGACTAACAGCTCTGTTATTTCTCTGCATAGGATGCAGAATGGCAAAAGTTCTCATTTATGGGTACTACCAATAACTAAGGGAATGGACTTAGAGCCAATTGAGATAGATATTCAGTGCTCCATGATTTCTGAGGACTGAATGATTTTACTTTAAAATATGTATTATTTTTCAAAAGCTAATACTAACCTGATTTGGTTTTAATGTAAGTAAGTAATGGGAGATACAAAATTCTGAGCAAATCTAATTTATTTATGGCCTCTTCTGAGTCAGTTAGAACTAGTTCTTCAGATGCTGTCTATTGTTTAGATTTTGTTTCTACTGCTGACGTTGAGTAAGATTGCTAGATGATTCTAGGACATTAGACTATGATAAAATTTATGTTATTTCCACTGATATCTATTTAACTCTAAACAGTGAAATTAGTTTGTGTCAACAAAATTGTTGATGAAAAGTAATATTATGGTTTTAAAGGACTTCCCTGGTGGCTCAGTGGTAAAGAATCTGCGTACAATGCAGGAGACACAGGTTCGATGCCTGGATGGGGAAGATCCCCTGGAGAAGGAAATGGCAAATCTCCAATATTCTTGCCTGGGAAAACTCATGGACAGAGGAGCTGGCAGGCTACAGTTTATGAGATCACAAAGAGTCAAACATGACTTAGCTACTAAACAATAACAATAATGGAATTAAAAGTGAATTATCAAGAAATCAGTCATTCAAGTGTTACAGTATTAGACATTTGTTTAAAAAAAAACTTGGTACGGGTTAGCAATCAGCATACTTTTTTCACTTAGTTCTCCTGAAAATGAGGAAATTAAGCTAAATATCTGGCACATGGCAAAGGTCTGACATTACCAGGATGCAGAGGTTTCTGGGCATTGGCAGGGCAGCATCCCACCCTCACAGCCTGTAGGGGGGAGAACATGCAAATGTACAGAGGGAGAAAATGATGCTGGAACAAGACATCCTCAGAATATGCCCCAAGCCATTAAGTCTCAGGTTTGAAAAATGGGACCTTTTGATGAACTGTGCTCTGACTGAGAAATATCATTACTCTTTTAAAATATAGAGTTTCATGCGTGATGAGCAAATCTGCATGTATGTACTCAAAAGCAGAAGGAAACATGGAGATACTCAATGTACTACTAAACTTTGATTATGCAGGTCTTCTTGAGATATTTGAGGTGATACAATCCAAACCTGGATGAAGTTGAGTTTTTTTTTAGCTCATGTAATGATATGGTGCCTAAGACAAGTGAAGAATGCAAACAGAAGATTTCAGATGAAATTTTCATATTAAAATAACTGTTTTAAAATATCCTTCAAACATATCAGAAAAAGTCATCTGTACAAAAGAAATGACCAGCTCATTACATTTGTATGTCATGTATCTTAAAGTTAAACTGCCCAAAGCTTCAGGAATAAGTGTAGCCAAGAATCCAGAAGTTAATCCTTCAGTCCTGACACCAAGCCTCACCTTCATCAAGACATGCACCCTGCTCCCAGGGAGCCATTGGTCCACACTGAGTCAGAACTGAGCACTCACTTGGAGATTACATGTTCATTTCTCTGAATCCACAGTGCACTGGGAGCTCCCTGAGAGAAAGTACCATGTCTTTTATCTCTTTGTCTAACTGTGTTCTCTTGAAGAAGAAATCAATAATTGCAGGAAAAGGAGGAGGAAGAAAATAAAAAGAGGATGTAGGAGAGAAGGCAAGGATGGAGACCAAATAAGGAAGCAAAGAAAAGTCCATGCAAAGAAAAAGTAGTACTGCCTTTAGGTTATCATTTTTATATGAAAACTCATCACGGAAAATTACATGCTAAAGGAAGGAGAGGTAGAGAAAGAGCAGAGACAGCAAACAGAAGACCTACACAAAGCAGGTGCTTTCTCCTCTATGCTCTGTTAATCTGGCCCAGCAGCCCAGAACCGCTTGGGGTAAACAACACACACAGGGCACAAGATTGAGTAGTTACTGGAAATAAGATGCAAGGTGCGGGCTTAGTTATAAAAGGATCTAAGAACCTAGTTTCTTAGATATGGAATAAAGGGCTTGCATAAGGGGAAATTGAGCCCAGAATCCTAACTGGGGCCAACTTAATGGCTATAGTTGACAGACTTACAGAAGGGCAGAATAACAAGCCAAGAAGGTCACTATATTTGCTTTTACTTTCTGTAAATCTTCATATTTTGAACTTTGCTAAACAAATTTTTCTTGAAATGGTGGTAAGCCCTGGAATTGTAACACAGCTGATATATTTCAAGATGGAAGGCAAAGTGTGACCAGATGGGTTCTCTAGAAGCTGACAATTGAGGTGGAGTTTGAGGTACAAAATGTTTTTGAATCTCAATAAAGGAATTCAAAGGGAGGATGTAGAATTGGGCAGAGGGAGAAGCCAAACTGAAATGCAACCCTGATAAAAACCTTAGCCAACCCAAAGATAAGACCTAGAACAAATGTTACTGGCCATAATTTCCCATGTCAGCTCAAAGTGGCCAAGGTTTTATACCTCTGCTTTGCTCGACCACCAGATATAGGCTGTTCCTTAAAGGTTTGACCTCAAACAACTGGTGCTTCTCTATATATAGAAAGATAAATTTTACTTCCTCCTTTCTGATTTGGATGTCTTATTTCTTTTTCTTGCCTGATTGCTCTGGCTAGGACTTCCAGTACTATATGAGTAGGAGTGGTGAGAGGAGGCACCTTCGTTTTGTTCCTGATCTAGGAGAAAAGCTTTTGGCTTTACACTGTTGACTATGATGTCAGCTGTGGACTTGTCAAATATGTTTTTTATTATGTTGAGACACATTCCCTCTATACCTAATTTGCTCAGAGTTTTTATTATGATAGGATATTGAATTTTGTTAAGTGCCTTATCAGCATCTATTGAAATGATCATATGATTTTTATCCTTCATTCCACTTAGGTGGTGTATCATGCCTATTGATTTGTAAATGTGAACTATCCTTGTATCCCAGGAATGAAAAGTGAAAGTGAAGTCGCTCAGTCGTGTTCAACTCTTTGGGACCCCATCGACTATAGCCTACTAGGCTTCTTGCTTCATGGGATTCTCCAGGCAAGAATACTGGAATGGGTTGCTATTTCCTTCTCCAGAGGAGCTTCCGAACCCAGGGATCGAACCCGGGATCCGGGTCTCTCGCATTGCAAGGCAGATGCTTTAACTTCTGAGCCACCAGGGAAGCCCTATAACCTCATTTGATCAGGGTATAATTGTCCTAATGCATCAGTGAGTTGCTACTGCCCTCTCGTGGTTGTAGTCGGACACGACTGAGTGACTTCACTTCTCGTGGTTGTAAGAAAGAGCAGTCCTTGGACTGATTACCTCCTGTGCTGTGCTCTGCTTAGTTGCTCAGTTGTGTTTGACTCTTTGCAACCCCATGGACTGTAGCCCACCAGGCTCCTCTGTCCATGGGGATTCTCCAGGCAAGAACATTGGAGGGAGTTGCCATGCCCTCCCCTAGGGGATCTTCCCAACCCAGGGATTGAACCCAGATCTCCTGCATTTCAGGCGGATTCTTTACCATCCGAAAGCCCTGATTTTCCTGGGGACATGGAAATATAGTCTTCAGGTCGCTGAACTATGTAACCTGTAAGCTTTTTTGTTACATACTGTTAGGATCTTCAAGGAAAGGCATACCAAAAAAATTTTCATAAACTGGGAAAATGTGGAACAAATATCCAGCTAACTTAAGCAGAGAATAAATAAATCTCACAATTGCCATCAAAACTTGGCAGTACCTTAAATATATTAGTGACATAAAATATGTCCAATTAATGGGTAGACTCTGTGATCTTTGTAAGATTTCAGAAACCTCTTTGGTATATCTCAGCATGAGTCAAGATTTTGAATCAGAACTAAAAGAGTTTCCAGCTTATCCTTACTTGACAGTGGCACCTTGTGTCATGATTTCTGTGATCCTCAACACCTAGCACAGGGTCTCACATTTATGAGACACTCGATTAAGTTTTATGAAATGGTTAAATGAACCCACACAATTGCATATGTCAAATGGCTCATTCTTTAGATAGAATATTAACAGCTAATATTTAGTAAGCACTTAGCTATGTGCTGGGCATGGTTACATGCACTTAATATGCAATCACTCATTTGATTCTTATTATAACCTTATGACATAGGTACAATCATTATCATTACCCCTTTACAGATAAGGGAACTTTTCCAGGCTACTCTAGAGTAGGGTTGTACTCACCACCCCCATGAAATTACGCATGACCATATTTCTCATTTGGGCCAATGAAATACATATGGGAGTGACATGCCACTTTCAGGAATAAGCTCTAAGAATCAGTACACAATTCCTTACAATTCTTTCCCCTTTCCAAGGTGATCATGGATGCACTTGTCAAAATGAACTTTTGTCAGCCTGGTCCCTGAGTGACTGATGAATAAAAACAATCCCTGTTGTCCATGTTTATAGCATGGACAAGCTATAAATCTTCACTTGGTTAAGGCATTGAGATTTTGGGCTTGGTTATTTCTTCACTATAACCTGGCCTATCCTGAATATCATTTATTGAGCATGTAACAAATACAGTCAAGGTGCTAAGTTCTTTACAGGGTTTATCTCAATTAATTGTCAAAACAGCCTTACAAGGTAGATGTTATTATTCCTCTCTTACCTTGAGGCTTCCCTGATATCTCAGTTGGTAAAGAATTTGCCTGCAATGCAGGAGACCCGGGTTCAATTTCTGGGTCAGGGAAATCCGATGGAGAAAGGATAGGCTACTCACTCCAGTATTCTTGGGCTTCCCTTGTGGCTCAACTGGTAAAGAATCCACCTGCAATGTGGAAGAGCTGGTTTTGATCCCTGGGTTGGGAAGATCCCCTGGAGAAGGGAAAGGCTACCCATTCAAATATTCTGGCATGGAGAATTCCATGGACTGTATAGTCCATGGGGTCACAAAGAGTTGGACATGACTGAGCAACTTTCACTTTCACTACCATTAGGCATGTAGTTTTAGAGATGTTACACAGTATGACCATTTCCCCAGTTGCTGAGTGGTAGAACCAGCAAATCATGTGCAATCATCATTTATCACTTACCAGTTATTAGGTATTCACTACATGGCCTGAAGAGGAATGCACAAAGTTAATATTATATGTTTTTAATCAAGGAGGTTGCCATTTTGCTTGGAGAGGTGAGTAAAGATGGCTTCAGTTCAATTCAGTCATTCAGTCGTGTCTGACTCTTTGCAACCCCATGAATCACAGCATGTTAGGCCTCCCTGTCCATCACCAAATCCTGGAGTTCCCAAACCCACGTCCATCGAGTCAGGGATGCCATCCAGCCATCTCATCCTCTGTCGTCACCTTCTCCTCCTGCCCCCAATCCCTCCCAGCATCAGAGTCTTTTCCAATGAGTCAACTCTTCGCATGAGGTGGCCAAAGTATTGGAGTTTCAGCTTTAGCATCATTCCTTCCAAAGAACACTCAGGGCTGATCTCCTTTAGAATGGACTGGTTGGATCTCCTTGCAGTCCAAGGGACTCTCTAGAGTCTTCTCCAACACCACAGTTTAAAAGCATCAATTCTTTGGCACTCAGCTTTCTTTATAGTCCAACTCTCACATCCATACATGACTACTGGAAAAACCATAGCCCTGACTAGACGGACCTTTGTTGGCAAAGTAATGTCTCTGCTTTTGAATATGCCATCTAGGTTGCTCATAACTTTCCTTCCAAGGAGTAAGCGTCTTTTAATTTCATGGCTGCAGTCACCATCTGCAGTGATTTTGGAGCCCAAAAATAAAGTCTGACAGTGTTTCCACTGTTTCCCCATCTATTTCCCATGACGTGATGGGACCAGATGCCATGATCTTTGTTTTCTGAATGTTGAGTTTAAGCCAACTTTTTCACTCTCCTCTTTTACCTTTATCAAGAGGCTTTTTAGTTCCTCTTCACTTTCTGCCATAAGGGTAGCCACACAAAAAGGAAGATAGTGGTCTGTAATGGTCTGAATGTTCAAAGAAGACTTCATGGGAGACTGGAGAGATCAGCATTGGAGGGGAAAAAAATTTATGTGCACGGGACAGAAAGGATATCTCAAGCAGGGTTAACATCATAAGAGAAATGGATAATGATAAGAACAAGGAGCATGTTAGTAAGGAACAAGACCAGGCGAGCTAGAGCAGAAGATTCAAGTTAAAATGGAGCAGTCGATAAAATCAGAAAGGCAAAATCAAAAGAATATGGACAGGAGTGTCAGGTGGAGGGGCTTACTCATTTATTCATTTGATACAAAAATTCTGACCACCTGCAGTGTACCCAGCACTGTGCATATGCAGTGAGCATAGTTTATGGTCTAGGAAAAAAGTGATATTAATCAAATAATTACAAGGGAAGTAGAAAGTAAAGTAGGAACAAGGGAAGAGGCCCCCATGAGAAGGGGGCCTTGGGAAGTAGTGAGTCAATGCCCACCTGGATCACAGAGCCAGTCAACCAGTGCTTGTCAACTTGCAGGGTGAATAGAAAAGATAAGAATAGTATTAGATTAATTATGGTGAAGGACCAGGCAAGATTAAGTGACTTATGAAACAGAGATGAGAGGCTGGTCATATGCTACAACAAGAGTATTTTATCTGAAATCACAAGACCTGAGTTCAAGCCTCCATGATAACATTTAAGTTCTCTGTGACCTTGAGAATATTACTTGAACGTTGTTTCTAGCTGTGTGACTTTGGGCAATTTATTTTATCTCGTTTCCATTTCTTCATCTGTAAACTGAAGGCAATAAGCACTACCTCACCTAGAGTTGTGCAGATTGAATGAGGTGTGTGTATAACTGGCAAGTGTTTAGATAATCGATAAATGTTAATCATATCTTTATAAAACTCAGAATTTTGAGGAAAGCTGTGCCTTTAAATAAAAAATATTTTGAAGATACTTAAGGCCGAAAGAAGGGATTTCTATGGCACGAATACAGAACATGGGAAAGACCAGTGTACTACATATACTTAATTTGAAACAAGTGTTGGCGTGCTCTTCCCAATTTGACAGGACTCTTGGTAGCTCCTCAGCAACATTTTTGGAAACGTTGGTGCCAGTTCAGTTGACAGGCTGTTCACTGGACTTTACTAATGTGTTACCCTTCCAAAGGCTGCACCTGCTCTAAGCCTGGCACAGATTGCCAACAAGCTTGAGAAAAAATGTGCCTATTCCAAGGGACACTCGTATTGTAAAAAGCATGGCTGGTGGAGGATGGTGATGCACAGAGAATCAGGTACCTCTGAGGAAGGGCATTACATCTGAGGACACACAATAGTTGTCCACACAGATTGTCAGTCCCACCTTAGATGAGACTGCGCTAAGAATACAGGAAGACAAAAACAGCTGAAAGGGAGAGGGAGGCAGCTCTAGCTCCAAGCAGCCTTCCAACTCTATGGCATCAGAACCATGGACACCTCCACCATCAGTGAGGGGAAGAAGGAATGTGGTAGCATGAGTCAACCTTCCCTAGCACATCCTGCTTATTTCTGATACTTTGGAGACTTTACTAAGCAGAAGTAGTCCCCATCCCTGCCTGGTGCAGCCCAGCCCAGAAGGTGCATGAGTGATGGAGGAGAAAGCTGCTGAATTTTAGCCTCACTTCACCCTGTAAATGTGATGAACCCATAAGCCCTGAAGAAGAAACTCACTGGCAGAAAGAATAAAGTTAAATTGTTTAAAGCAAGCATGTTCGCCCTTCTGTTACCCATCGAGGCCCTTACATGTTGCTAAGCCTCATCTCCAAAGAAGATGATTAGAAACCTCACAATGGGCAGCACATATGCTCAATCCATAAATGAGACCACTGCTGGGAAAGGATATCTGGGTCAACTTCATGTCATGAAACTAAGATGGCAAAGGCTACCTGCAGACCATGTAAGGAGAAATCCTGATAAGGTGTGTGTCCCCATGGGGAAGATGGGACTGGAGGCTTACTTCTTTGCCCACTAGTAGGTTCTTGAATGAAGTACCCAGGGCTCAGCTTAGGGCATGACTTAGAGTTGACCTTCAAAAAGTGTTCCTAGAAATGATACTAATAAACATTATTTTCCGCTTAAAATCCTGTGATAAGCACTCCACATTATTTCATTTACTTTTCATTATAATCAACATCTTCAGATTCCACATGTGAAAACTGAGATTCTGAAAGGTTAAGTAACTTGTCCAAACTCAAGCAGTTAGTGAGTGGTAAAATAATTCTAAACTTATGTTCTTAATCAGGATATCTGACATTGGGCCTGTGCTGAAAATTCCCCATGGTTATGGATCCAGGAACAAAATTGTCTTCCCCCCTCCAGATATCAGGAAACACTGAAAGTTCCTGAAGAACACCTTTACCAAACAGAGATGCCAGTACAATATTTTTCAGTAGAGAAGTTTGGGAAATAAGTAAGAAGAAAATGAGAAAGTTATTTCTGGTTTCATGATTCAGGGCTCTGAAATGGAATTCAAGAATAATATTTGTAGTGATAGTAGTAGTAGCAGTAGGTTATTTCTGGTTTCATGATTCAGGGCTCTGAAATAGAATTCAAGAATAATATTTGTAGTGATAGTAGTAGTAGCAGTAGCAGCATAGTTATTGTTGTTTGGTTGCTCAGTTGTGTCCAACTCTTTGCAGCCCCACAGACTGCGGCATGCCAGTTTTTCTTGTCCTTCACCATCTCCTAGAGATTGCTCAAACTCAAGTCCATTGAGTCAGTGATGCCATCCACCCACCTCATCCTCTGTCGTCCCCTTCTCCTCCTGCCTTCAGTCTTTCCCAGCATCAGGGTAGCAGTAACTAATAGTGAGAAACTACTACATGCCAGGCATTCCTCCAAGATAGTGGAATTGACTAAAGTATATTAGTAATCAAAATACATGTAAACAAACTATATTATTACAATTATCAATTAAGTCATAGAGATTATAAGAATTTTTAAAAAGGTGAATCTAAAATAAAGCCATAAGAAAGATGGAAAAATAAAAGAATAAAAAAATATATCATGTGCTGCTGCTGCTGCTGCTGTCGTGTCCAACTCTGTGCGACTCCATAGATGGCAGCCCACCAGGCTCCCCCGTCCCTGGGATTCTCCAGGCAAGAACACTGGAGTGGGTACATCATGTAGATATTACCAAAAAGAAAACTAAGTAGGCAATATTAATTGCATGAAAATTAAGATTAATAAAAATAAGAGAGGACTACAATGTAATAAAAATAGGAACAAACAGAAAATATGGAATAATAAATGCTGCAAATATGCACCAAACAGCATAGACTCTGAAGCAGATTGTATTTTCCAAAGTTTCCCACAAAAAATATTTCCCATCCCACATACTCTTCCGCAGTGTGATCCTGCCACTCCCCATGAGGAGAGAATCTGCTTTCCCTGCCCTTGAAACTGAGTTGGCTTTAGTCTCTGGGTGGAAATCAGTAGGATGAAATAGAACTGATGCTATGAGATTTCTGAGGGGCTTGGTCAGATTTTATAACTTGTTCTCTTGAAATGTCTACTCTCCAGACTCTCCTCATCAGGGCACTCCCTCTCAGAACCCAGCTGAATGCCATGCTATGAAAAGGTCAAACCCGTGAAGGGCTGTGTGTGGGTCTCTTGGACATTAGCCTTGGCCTTTGAGTCACCACTGCTCAGGCTCTAGACTTCATGTGAAGAAATTTCCAGGTGATTCCAGTGCCCAGCCATTCAAGTCATTTGCATCTTCATTACTGAGGTCCCACAGGTTGTTGAGAAGAGACAGGCAATCCCCAATGTTCCCTGCACAGATTCCTGACTCAGAATTCATGAGCATAATAAAAATATTATGTGTTTTACCACAAAGCATGCTTTGTTTTACAGTGATAGATAACCAGAATAAGCTCAAAATATAAATCAAATATATGGGCTCAATGTGTAGAAAGTAAAAAGGTTGAAAATTTCTAAGAAAATTTTTAAATTTACAATCACAGCAGGAAATGTTAATACAGCTCTATTAAAAAATAATAGATCAAGCAAATTTTTTAAATGTAATAATAAAAAGCAATATAATTAGCAAGTTGATCTAACAGATATGATAATTCTGAACCCTCAAAATAAATGACATATCCTTTACAAATTTAAATGCAACATTTATTTTTAAATTATTTTTAAAATTGATTCTGACATTGCATTAGGTGACAAAAGAAGTCTCAAATTATTTCAAAGAATAAAATCATACAATACCGACAACATTTCCTGATATAACTAAATTAGAAATGAACAATAACAAAGAAAAGCTGGAGGTATTATGGTCCACAACTTCAGCCTATACTACAAAGTTATAATAATCAAAACTGTATGGTACTCACCCAAAAACAGACACGTAGATCAGTGGAGCTGAATAGAGAGCCCCAAAATATATCAATGCATGTATTGCTAGTTAATCTACAATGAAGAAGGCAAGAACATACAATGGGAAAAAGACAATCTCCTCAACAAGTGGTGTTGGGGAAACTACACACCTAAGTGCAAAAGAATGAAACCAGAACAATTTATTTAACCATGTACAAAAAAGAAACTCAAAATGAATTACAGACTTAAATGTAAGACCAGAAACCATTCTAGAAGAAAAGATAACCAGTACACTCTTTGACATCAGTCTTAGGTATATTTTTTTGGATCTATCTCCCCAGGTTAGGAGGGCAACAACAGGAGAAAAAAAAATAGGACTAAATCCAACTAAAAAGCTTTTGCCCAGCCAAGGAAACCATCAACAAAGCAAAAGACAAACGACTGAGTGGAAGAAGATATTTTCCAGTAATATATCTGATAAAGGGTTGATATCAAATTATATAAAGAAATTATACAACTCAATATCAAACAAACAATTCAGTGTTGGCCAAAATGGCAGAATAGGAAGACACTGAGCTCACCTCTTCCCAAAGGCACACCAAGTTACAACTACTTATGGATCAGCTTTTGATGTGAAAGACCTGAAAACTAGCACAAAAGCTTTTCCACAACTAAAGATCTAAAGAAAGAACCACAAGGAGATGAGTAGGAGGGATGGAAATGTGGTACAGTCAAGATCAATACTCCCAGGTAGGAGACCCACAAACAGGAACTTAATCACAACTGGAAAGGTTTTCCCCAGGAGTGAGGAATCCAAGCTCCATTACTGAGGACCCAAACCCTGGGATCCTGCACCTGGAAGACAAGCTCCCAGAACATCTTTCCTTTAAGGCCAGTGGGGCTTGAGTGCAGAAAAACCAGAAGAAGATAAGAAACAAAGACTCTATTCTTAAAAGATTCACACAAAATTGCATACATTCCAAGTCCCAGTGAAGAACAAATTAAAAACTTTAGATACATTCTTTTTAAGTATGGCAAAATTCAAACAAAAGTAGAGAAGAGTATAATAAAACTCTATGTATCCATTATCCAGCTTCAACCATTATTAGCATTTGACTATCTTAGGGTGAAATATATTATATCATTCCATCCATAAATCCTTCAGTGTGTACTTCTAAAAGATAAGCATCTCTCTCCTTTAAGCAAACCACAATTCTATCATAACACCCAAAACAACTAACAGTAATTCCTCAATAATTTTTATATAGTTAGTTTGAATCAGGATTCTAAACAAGGTCCATATATTGCATTGGGTTTGTGTGTCTCAATTATCTTTTAATTTGTAAGTTCAACTCTCTGTCTCCCTCTCCCTTTCTTGCTAATTATTTGTTGAAAAAAGCCTGGTTGTTTTCCTTGTAGAATTTCCCATGGCCTGCATTTTATTGATTCTGTCCCCATGGGGTCATTTAACATGTTCTTTGTTTCCCTGTACTTCCTATAAACTATTAGTTAGATGCTGAGATCTAATTTGGTCAAGGTTGGGATTCGGGGCAAGAATACATCATAGGTGATGCTGTGTACTTCCAGCACATCAACTCAGGAGATTTTAGAAGCTATCAGGGATTATTGCTCACCTTCGTTTGACCAGTAGGAGCTGCAAAGTGGTGATCTCCTAGCTTGTCATTTTTTATTAACAAAAATTATTCAAAAAGAGCTTTCCTTCATCAACTGAGGTATACTTTGTATTGAAAAAGCAGGATAAACACTGACACTTTCCCTTTCTACAGGGTTTTCAGAATAGTGATTTGATCTCCTAACATCAAAGATTCTATGAAGGATATTTTTAGTATCATTATGAATTCATGGATTTTAATATGTATGATGTATTTCAATCCTCTGCAGATATTATTCTTTTTGATGGTCATATTGTGCCATCTTTGGCCAATGACAATGAATCCCTTTAATTAGGCTTCAGGGTCCTATTGTTATGACCTTGGTAGTCTTTGATAGCTTCTTTGTTATCTATTGTGACAGATGTTCCAGGCTCATTTTGTACATTTCCTGTCCCAGATCTGGACTAAGCAATTCTTCAAGAAGCCGTGACTCCTTTCAGTGGGAATGATATTTAAAGAAATGCATTTTTAAATGGACAGATTGGAAATAAATTAGTTATGTGGTCATTTCAAGAAGCTAGAAGCAAAAGTTTCTTTGAAATGAAGTGGAAGAAAATAGTAAATTTAAGGGCAGAAAATAGGAGCTAAAAGATGGCTCATTGTAAACATAATAAAACTAGTTGAATAATAATAAAACAGACTAAACTCTAAACAGAATTTTAACAAGACTGAGGAAGAATGAAAAGGCAGAAATAAACAATATCATGGAGGGGGAAGACATCTACAGCAGAGACTAAAAATTGTAATTTAACATTATAAATAATTTTCTCTAAACATATTAGTAAGCAAATGTATAAGAAAAAGTTCCTAAGAAAAAAATCTAAAAAGCAAAATGAAGAAGAATAGGAAGGCTGAGTGAGCCAAAAACCATGAAAGTAACTGAGTTGAAGAGGTAAAAATCTCTTCTTCACTCCCATATGCCTAGAGCCAGGGAATTTGTTCAAAATATTAAGGAGACTTCTGCTTATCTCTTACCCTGGGACTAGTACCCCTGGGACTAGAAAAGAGCCTGGCGTACAGTACGTACTCAAAGGTGTGTGCTAAATAAATAATCTTAATCACACATAAACCGTTTCAAACAATGGAAAAATATGGAATGACAGAAATTAACTTATGGTGTTACTGAGTCCATCTTCACACTGCTTGCCACACGAAAGGTCAAAAAATTGAGAGACAAGTTGTTGAGGCAAGGAATAGCAATTTTATTCCAAATGCCAGCAGACCTATATGAAAGACTAGTGTCCCGCAGAATCATCTTATCTGAGTTGGAATTCAGGTTTCTTTTATACTAAAAGGGGACGGGGTGTGGTTGATTGTTGCAAACTTCTTGGTGTCAGAATCCTTTGGTCCTGCATATCTCCACAAATGTCTTGTCGCCATGTTCCTGTAAACCTCCAACAAGACAATTGCTATTTTCTGTTCTGCAACTTTTTATCTCTATATGAATGGAAAACTGTTATACCATTAAAGGTAAAGCCTGAGAGGCAGAGTCTTGAGAATGTACTATTATGTATATTAATATGCAATTATACAACATTCAGAAAACTAAGACCATAGCATCCGGTCCCATCACTTCATGGCAAATAGATGGGGAAACAATGGAATCAGTAACAGACTTTATATTTTTGGGCTCCATAATCACTGCAGAGGGTGACTGCAGCCATAAAATTAAAAGACGCTTGCTTCTTGAAAGAAAAACTATGACCAACCTAGACAGCATATTAAAAAGCAGAGACATTACTTTGCCGGCAAAGGTCTGTCTGGTCAAAGCTATGGTTTTTCCAGTAGTCATGTATGGATGTGAGAGTTGGACCATAAAGAAAGCTGAGCACCAAAGAATTGATGCTTTTGAACCAGGGTGTTGGAGAAGACTCTTGAGAGTCTCTTGGATTGCAAGGAGATCAAACCAGTCAAACTTCAAGGAAATCAGTCCTGAATACTCATTGGAAGGACTGATGCTAAAGCTGAAGCTCCCATTCTTTGGTCACCTAATGTGAAGAACTGACTCACTGGAAAAGACCCTGATGCTAAGAAAGATAGAAGGCAGGAGGAGAAGGGGACAACAGAGGATGAGATGGTTGGATGGCATCACTGACTTGATGGACATGAGTTTGAGCAGGCTCTGGGAGTTGGTGATGGACAGGGAAGCCTGGCGTGCTGCAGTCCTTGGGGTCGCAAAGAGTCAGACACGACTGAGCAACTGAACTGAACTGACCTGAAAGGCAACATTCCTTTACAAAGTACAGAGCCAGCCAATTAAGCATAGGCAACAGAGCACAAAGGCAAGAGCTAAAGGAATAGATCCACTATGGAGTGAGGATTGTTCTTCTCGGTTACAGTCGGGGAACGTATAGACTCAGCACAAAAATGAGAAAAGAAAGGGAGTGAAGGAGGAATTATAGATCAATTCATTTATTAAACTGTAATGGAAATGGAGATGGAAAAATCTTAGCTAAAATATCATTAAATTGAATATTATTGTATCATCTGATAAAATAGTGTATATCCCAGAAAGGAAGGAAGGAATGCAAGGAAGTCTATTAATATAATATACCACAATAGCAGATTAAATGAGAAAAATTTCATGATTAGCTTAGTAGATGCAGGAAAAGATTTGCTGAAATTTAACACTTAATAAGGATTAAAAGTAATCCTAATAAAAATTATTATTATTTTCAAAAATAATTTCTTTAATATATGACAGAGTATTTATCAAAACCTAATCCAAACAGCATGTTTAATGGTGAAATGTTAGAAGCTGTCCCTTTAAAATCAAGAACACAGCAAAAATGTCTACATTATTGCTTCTGTCCACCATGGTATTGAATACAAACAATTCAATTCATACAAGCATAGAATTGAAAAGAGGAAATAAAACTATCTATTTGCAGTTGAGAGAATTCAACAAGCTTGCTAGAGACAGGATTTATATATAAAAATCAATTGAAATTCTATGCAATAATAATAATCAAATAGAAAAGATAATAGGAAAGGATCCCATTCACAATACCAAAAGATTAAAATCTGTAAGGAGTCTTGGAATAAATAGATGTGCATTATGAAAGAATTATAAGATATTATTGAAGTACATGAAAGGAGACCTGAATAAACAGAGAGACACTCCACGTTCATAGATAGGAAGACAATCTCATAAAGATGTCAAGTCTTCTCCAAAGTAACCCATAAATTAATGTAATTCCAGTCAATAACACAATGCAGGTTTTATTTATGGAATGTGACACACTCATACTTAAATTCACAGGGAAGAGTAAAGGGCCAAGAAAATCACAAAGATTATTTTGAAGAAGAGGAACAAGGTGGGTAGGTGAGGAGAGTGTGGGACTGCGGGATGGCAGGTGGGCAAGGGAGGAAGGTCATTGCCTAGCAGAGATCAGACTTTCTATAAAGTCATTGTGATTAAGCCAAGATGACACCCAGTTGGGCCACTTATTAGCTATGTGACCAGGGCAAAATTCTTAGCCTCTCTGAACAACTTCTTTAATCCTATCTGGAGATGTATGTTTATATCATCTACATCATAGGTAGGTTATAGAAACTACATAAAATAACTGATGTAAAGTGGTCAGTTCAGGAGAAAATAGGAAAGACAATAAAAAGTATTTAGATGTACATCTGAAAATTGAAAATAGTAATTCAGTTTTAACAAGCTTTATTAAAACATTAATTGGAACAACTAGAGTTTATCATACTAAAGGAAGTAAGTCAGAATGAAAAAGACAAATATCATATGATATCACATATATGTGGAATCTAAAATATGACATACATGAAAGTGAAAAAAATGAAAGTGTTAGTTACTCAGTCATGTCCAACTCTTTGTGACCCCATGGACTGTGTCCCGCCAGGCTCCTCTGTCCTTGGAATTTCCAGGCAAGAATAAGGAGTGGGTTGCCATTTCCTTCTCCAGGGGATTTTCCCTAGCCAGAGATCGAACCTGGGTCTCCTGCATTGCAGGCAGATTCTCTATCATCTGAGTCACCAAGGAAGCAGATGAACTTATCTACAAAATAAAAACAGATTCACAGACATAGAGCACAAACTTGTGGTTGTCAAGGGATAGGGAGTTGGAGGAGCAGTGGAGTGAGAGATTGAGGTTAGTAGATGTAAGCTATTATATATGAAATAGATAAACAAAAAGGTACTACTGTATAGCACAGAGAGCTATTTTCAGGATGCTATGATAAACCATAATAAAAATATGTAAAAAGAATGTATATCTATATAGAACTGAACCACTTTATCACTTGGCACAGCAGAAATTAACACAACGTTGTAAATCAACTATACTTCAATAAAATATATCTTTTTAATTAATGGGAAATTGAACTTCCACATGTCCTCAGGGGCCCTCTTTACTGCCAGCCCTATGTGTCCTGTATTAAAAAATAAAATCCAGAGACTCTTGACCTGGCTTCCATTTTGTTTCTGATGTTGGTCTGCACCAAGCATAAGTCCTCATTCTCCTCTGAATCTAGAAGTTCCCATAGGTTTCTTCGCCCTGGGCACAAACACATAGAACTCAGAAAATCCTTGATCCTTTCCCCGGGCCCCAGATGCAACCGTTACAGGATGCAGATCACACAGCCCATCTCTCCTGGCAGTGGGCCAATGAGATGCTCAAGCTAAGAGGAACAATGCTATCTAACTTTAATTATAAATAACTTTTTAACACTGTTGTTGTTGTTCAGTCACTAAGTCTTGCCCAGCTCTTTGCCACCCCATGGACTGCAGCACGCCAGGCTCCTCTGTCCTCCACTATCTCTCAGAGTTTGCTCAAATTTATGTCCATTAAATTTGTGATGCTATCTAACCATCTCATCCTCTGACACCCCATTCTTCTGCCCTCAATCTTTCCCAGCATCAGGATCTTTTCCAATGAGTCAGCTCTTTGTATCAGGTGGCCAAAGTATTGGAGCTTCAGCTTCAGCATCAGTCCTTCCAATGAATATTCAGGGTTGATTTCCTTTAGGATTGATTGGTTTGATCTCCTTGCAATCCAAGGGACTCTCAAGAGTCTTATCCAGCACCACAATTCCTAGGCATCAGTTCTTCAGTGCTCAGATTTCTTTATGGTCTGACTCTTACATCCATACATGACTACTGGAAAAACCATAGCTTTGACTTTATGGCTATTTGTTGACAAAGTGATGTCTCTGCTTTTAAATATGCTATCTAGGATTGTCATAGCTTTCCTTCCAAGAAGCAATCATCTGTAAATTTCATGACTGTAGTCACCATACACAGTGATTTTGGAGCCAGGAAAATAAAATCTGTCACTGCTTCCACTTTTTCCCCTTCTATTTGTCATGAAGTGATGGGACTGGATGCCATGATCTCAGTTTTTTGAATGTTGAATTTCAAGCCAAATTTCTCAGTCTCCTCTTTTACCCTCATCAAGAGACTCTTTAGTTTCTCTTCATTTTTTGCCATTAGAGTGGTATCATCTGCATATCTGAGGTTGTTGATATTTCTCCTGGCAAGCTTGTGATTAATCCAGGCTGGCATTTTGCATGATGTACTCTGTATGTAAGTTAAATAATCAAGGTGACAATATATAGCCTTGGCATACTCCTTTCCCAGTTTTGAACCAAACAGTTGTTTCATGGCTGGTTTTAACTGTTGCTTCTTGACCCACATGCAGGTTTCTCAGGAGACAGGTAAAGTGGTCCAGTATTCCCATCTCTTTAAGAATTTTCCACAGTTTGCTGTGATCCACACAGTCAAAGGCTTTAGCATAAATAATGAAGCATAAGTTTTTCTGGAATTCCCTTGCTTTCTCTATGATCCAGTGAATGTTGGCAATTTGATCTCTGGTCCCTCTGCCTCTTCAACACCCAGCTTGTACACCTGGAAATTCTCAGTTCATGTACTGCTGAAGCCTAGCTTGAAGGATTTTGAGCATAATCTTGCTAGCATGTGAAATGAGTGCAATTGTTGGTAGTTTGAACATTCTTTGGCATTTCCCTTCTTTGGGATTGGAATGAAAACTGACCTGTTCCAGTCCTATGGCTACTGCTGAGTTTTCCAAATTTGCTGACATATTGAGTGCAGCATCATCTTTTAGGATTTGAAATAGCTCAGCTGGAATCCCATCACCTCCACTAGCTTTGTTCATAGTAATGCTTCTGTGTACCTCCTGCACTCTGTTTACCAGATCTAATCCTTTGAATCTATTCGACACCTCCACTGGGCAATCATAAGGGATTTGATTTGGGTCATACCTGAATGGCCTAGTGGTTTTCCCTACTTTCTTGAATTTAAGATTGAATTTTACAATAAGGAGCTCATGATCTGAGCGACAATCAGTTCCATGTCTTGTTTTTACTGGCTGCTCAGTAAATAGACGATAGAGCTTCCCCATCTTTGGCTGCAAAGAACATAATCAATCTGATTTCAGTGTGGCTCATAGTTTCACTGAGTTATGCAAGCCCCTTACCCACAATAAGGCTGTGATCTATGAAGGAGTTTTTAATACTAGAAGATATTATACCACATGAATTCCTTAACAGTGGTTTTAGGTAGTTTGGTTTGCTTTGATTTTTTTTTTGTCTTAGACTTATTTCCCATATTTTCTATTCTTCTACAGTTATCATCCTATTTTAGAAAAACCTAAGATACTTTGAGAGTATGAACAATATTAGATGACATTAGATTTAAGGGAAAAGATACATCACAATAGTACATTTCTTCCTTGTAGGAAGGAGCCATCTGTTTTGTCTGAGTTTCTTGGGCAGGGTCCAGTCCACAGTACAGACTCCAGATTTCATGACTACCATTGTCTTAAGACACAATATTCCTCACCAGAGCCAGAATTAGGTCAGAGAAACCACAACCTTGTTACTAGGGAACATGGATTATAAATAATTTCTTTTAATTGTGTGAGCTTTAAACTTATTACATGTGGCATGCATGCCTTCAACAGCCAGAATAAAACTGGGGTTATTGATTCAAAATATCCAGTTAAAATAGGAGGTCAATGTCCGCCAGCATGTGGATAACAACTAACACTTTACACTGCCTCTCTGAGGCTAAGAATTGCTTTTTACAGCTCCAGTCTTCCCTAGTGTTGAGTGGGACTCTGGGACACAGTCCTGATTGGAACCTCCAGACCCAGATCCTTATACCTTTTTCTCCACCACCACACACATGATCAGTGATGTCCCCATGAGGGCCCAGACTCCAAAGATGTACTCTGATTATGGGCACCAGCAAGATAGGATAGGCTATGGTAAAGTTAATGCCTAGCAATTCCTTTCTCTCCTTCTCAAGAAACTTGTTAAAGGCAAATAAGATTGGTTTTAAAGGGAAAACTAAAACTACTCTAATTTTTAAATGAATTAGATTGCACAAAACTTCACACCTGGGCTTCCCTGGTGGCCCAGTGGTTAAGAATATGCCAGCCAGTGCAGGGGACATGGGTTCGATCCTTGATCTGGGAAGATCCCATAGGCCACAGGGCAACTAAGCCCCTGTTCCACAGCTACTGAGCCTGTGCTCTAGAGCCTGGGAGCTGCAACAAGAGAAGCCACCGCAACGAGAGGCCCATGCACCACAACTAAAGAAAAGTCCAAGCAGTAGCAAAGACCCGGCACAGCCAAATATAAATAAATAAATAATAACTTCAGACCTTTCTTACAGCGATTGTTACTGTCACAAGAGCACAACTGAATGCTCTAAACGTTTGGCCTCACATGTCACCTCTTCTAGTGACACTGCCTTCCAGTGGCAAGAACAGCCTTCTCTTCTCAGTCATCACAAATCTCCAGGAAGAGCCTGAATTGTCTCTCCTTCCCCCCACACCCTTGGTGGTGGTGGTCACTTCCAGCAGGTACCACACATCTCTGTCTCGCTTGGGAACACTCATCACATTTCATCAAACAAAGTCTGAAGGTTGGCAATCAAAATCCTGTCTGGCTTGAGTTTCAGGTTTCCTGGTTCAAAGAGGGAACAGGAATCTTTTGGTACAGTGGCACTTTTCAAAAGAAGTTTAATTGAAGTCTGAAATGTTGCATAAATGGAAGATATAAGTTTTAATTGAAAAATAATTATAACCACTTAATCATTTTTAAATGAGGGCTGTAATTGCAGTCAGCACACAATAGCCACATACAGTCACTGAGATTTGCGCAATAAAGCAGGGATGGTACAGCTTGATTTGCTAATAGCACTTCCACTTCTCCTCCCTTTGTCTCAAAGATTAATTCAGGCAAGGGCTATTAGTGCTGTTAATTGGTTCTGCAATTTAGACCTTGTGCTTGTGAATGAATGACTGATGTAGTCGCTCAGCCAATAAATGGGAGCACTCTGTCAACGCTCCCCATTGTCCAGCAGGGCATCATCCCACCAGCCCTTGGGGACAAAAGGCCCAGTGCCTCTTCTGGGTCACAGCTTCGGCAGGACCTGAGATAGGTCAACAAGATGCCTTTGAAATGAGGCTGACTTATTGAGTCTAATGGATATTCAACGAGCACTCTTCTCCCTCACCAGAGGAAAGGTTTTGTTCTGTTCTGTTTGGAACCCTCCCCTCACTCCATGATGAGGTTGTGAAGGAATAAGAGGCCCAGTTGTTACGGAGCTTTGGCAAAAGAAGGCACTGTAACATTAGCTTGAAGATAAATGCACCCCAGAGCTCAGGAAGAAAACCTTCTTTAATTGCCGCGGCGCCTTCTTGGCATGGGCACAGCAACCCCAGGGAGGCTCTGGAGAGTTATCAGACCTGATGAGGGACCATACCGATTGTGCCAGCCCCCGAGGACTCTGGGGCTAACTGCAAGCTGAAACACCACCAAAGCTTTGATTGAAGTGGTGAGTGATTGAAGGCTCACTCACCAGCGGTCATTTGCAGAGCCATGCTGGATTTCACCATTCGGAAAAATTTCTGTTGCTCTAGGCGAGAGCCCCCTCAAGGCCTACAGGCCCCTCCCTCACTGCCACAGACACTCAGATCAATGCTTTACAGAATGAAGACATTGGAAATGAAGGGCATCTGCCATTTCAACTCCCAGGAGCAGCCTCAGGCCAGGAATTGGCAAAGAAGGTGAGGCTGTGGAATGTCCTGATGAGGGAAGGGGGCTGGGGATGAAAGGGGCCCCTGTGACACACTTGACATTGAGCATGGATGCTCTCTGAAGTCTGTGCAGATCTTGTACTGAGGTTACACATTCATGCTTCTCCCTCCCCCTCCCCCTCACCCCAGGAGGGGGGCATGCACTTCAGTTTGGATCCCATTCACAAAGTGATTCTTCTCTCCAAAACAGAAGTTAAAAATCTCTTTTATCCATATAGCAGAAGCTATACAGGCTTCTGTATACAGCTATACAGGCTCAGATGAGAGAGAGAAAGGGAACATCACAGCACCAAGAAGCAGTCTCTGGAATAACAAGCTATAATTTCCAGGCATCAACTCAGATGCTTAAGAGAATAACTGTCCTTTCTTTAATTTGTTGTTTAGTCACTAAGCAGTGTTCAACTCTACTGCAACCCCATGGGCTGTAGCCCCCAAGGCTCCTCTGTCTATGGGATTTCCCAGGCAAGAATACTGAAGTGGGTTTCCACATCCTTCTCCAGGAGATCCTCTCGACCCAGGGATGGAACCTGTGTATCCTGCACTGCAGGTAAATTCTTACCACTGAGCTACCTTTGAGCCCCATTTCACTCAATGACCAAAACTCAGATCTTCTTCCTATGTTTCCCTGAGGATTGAATCCAAGCTCCAGAGCTGATATGGTGTCAAGGAATCAGGGAAGCATTGTGTGTAGAGAATTTAAAAGCAATAATAAAATCTACTCAACATCAATCAGCTTTTTATCATCATCATGTGACAAAAAATGTCAATGATAAATGTCTCCTCCCCAAAGATATCTTTTGTTGGTTTAATATCTAAAAAATTGCTGTAGATTCTCTTGAGTATTGTATGTGTAGGCTCCAAAGATATTTTTATTACTTTTCTTTCAATAAACCTTTTCTGCCTGGAAGTTAATTCAGAAAGTTTCCTGCTGCCCAGTTGGCCCTGACACAAACTTAGCTACATGCATTCATTTTAAGAGTAAATATTAAGGGTTCAGAATCATTGTGTTTGCTTCAGGCATAGTTCAATATTTCCAGCTCCTTGGTACTCCATGCCCCTGCATTTAATCAGAAGATTTGAAATAAGCATGATAGCATGTTTATTGCAAAGACAAAGAACAAGTGTTATTTCAATTCTGTCATTCTATGAGACCACTTGGAGTTTTCCTTGGTTTAAAATTTAAAGCAGAGTGCAAAATTGAGTAATTTTTTTTTCTTCAAAAAAACCCTAACATATGTGTAAAGTATTAATTAATTACTTTTCCCCTTTCCTGTATTGTACTATTTGTTTTATTTTTACTTATTTATTACTTACTGACATTATTATATGTGGATACTTGAGAAAAGAACTTTCATTATCCACATTTTTTCTTTGACCATTGTTATTAATTGTTCCCATTCATGATTATACTGAAAATAATTTGGTCATATAGAGGGAACAAAATGTTGACAAGTGACCCTCTGTGGGTGCAAACATACTGGGCACACACCACTGTTACAGTGGACATACTGACCACTGAAATGGGGCCTGTTTTTGGTCTCTCTGATTTGTGAAACTTTTGTGTCTAAGGATGATTGAGAAAGCTATGGGCCTTGCTTGGGATGTCACCTATGAGCAGAGAAGAACTATTCCAAGATTGGGCTTGAGTGGGCACTGAGGAGACAGCTTCCCAGGGGATGCAGTAGTGAAGAATCCGCCTGCTAATGCAGGAGACGAGGAGATTAGAGTTTGATCCCTGTGTTGGGAAGATCCCCTGGAGAAGGAAATGGCAAACCCACTCCTGTATTCTTGCCTGGAAAATTCCATGCACAGAGGAGCATGGCAGGTTATAGTCCGTGGGATCACAGAGTTGGACACAACTGAACACGCACTCAGGCACACACATACGAAGGAAAATTGCCTTGGGTTTGCAACCAATGAACTCAGCTCCTTCTCTGTATTTTGCAAAACACACTGGAAGAAAACCCTGAGCGTTACTCTCAAGATTACAGTAGGCCCTTAACACTGAACTGAACATGACAGAAAGAGCTGGAATGATCAATCAGCCAACAACAAATGTCACCACTTCACCTCATATAAAGATGTGTGGGGACACAAGAGTGAGCTGTGGAGAGACACACAGAGAAGGTCCCAGAAACCTGGGCACTGCCAAAGGGCTAGGAATGGCCATTCTATGCTTTATCACAGATAAAGATGTTCAAAACGCTCCTTCATGAAGAGAACATTGAAAGTCATCACAGAACCTATCTGTATGTGCTTAATCAGACAGATACATTTATATTTAACTCTCTAGCAAAAAAAAAAAAAAAATGAGTTTAGTCTCATTAACAAACTTCTTTTTGGTCTTAATAAACATCCTGAAAGGTTGTTTCAAATAGATCTGAATGGCCTGGCTTTTAGAATCAATGAGTGGGTACCACACAGAGGCAGCTCCCTCCCCAAGCAAAGACCACATTAACAACCTTATTTCTGAGTGAGCTTCATGCTACACTCACATTCTTCCCCCCAAATAAATAGAAATACCATATAACCTTGAGTTACACAGAAGATAAGAATCTGAAAAGCACTCTAATCTAAAACAGTAATTAATCTTATATATAATTGGAAGGTAGAGACCTCTGCCCACCAACTTGACATTAATTTCACTAAAGGAAGATATAAGACACAACTTTGTAATGGAATTATTAAGCTGATTAAAACTTCACTCATCAACATGAACAAGAAAATCAAAAGACAAGAAATAAAAATGTCCAAAAATGTCCACTAATATGAAAAAAAGATACTTGGCAAATAATAATCAAAGAATTGCAGGTTAAAATAGGACATTACTTCCATCTATTCTTTCTTGAAAGTAATAAAATATTGATAACTCTCATTTTTTGAGAATATGGAAAATTGTCATTATACTGTTTTTTAGCAGGAGTGTAAGTTGATCGAACTTTTTGAGAGAACAATATGATCAAAATTTTAAATGTATATCTTTTTTATGCTCATACCAAATGTTTTACTTCAGGGAGTTTATCCTAAGGAAATAATGAAACAAGGGAGAGGAGTTAATGTTCTGAGGTATCAATATTACTGATAACATTATAAATAATTAAATTAAAAAATTAGAAACAACTAAATATACATCATATGGGATTGATTATAAACTAGTTGAATTTTTCCCTTTTTCATTGAAGTATAGTTTATTTACAATGTTTCAGATGTACAGCAAAGTGATTCATATATATGTATATATATAAAATATTCTTTTTCAGATTAGTTTTCATTATTATAAGATACTGAATATAGTTCTCTGTGCCATACAGTAGGGCCTTATTGGTTATCTCTTTTATAAATAGTTGCCATTGCCTTCTCCGTTTATAAATAGTAGCCTGTATCTGTTAATCCCAAATTCTAAACTTATCCCTCCCCCACTTTCCTCTTTAGTAACCATAAGTTTTTTTCCCCCATGTCTGTGAGTCTATTTCTATTTTATAAATAAGTTCATTTCCATAATTTTTTTAGATTCCACATATAAGCAATATTATATGATATTTGATATCTTTCTCTGCCTGGCTTACTTCACTTAGTATGATAATCTCTACACCCATCCATGTCTCTGAAAATGGCATTATTTCCTTCTTTTTATGGCCAAGTAATATTCCATTGTATATATATAGCACATCTTCTTCATCTATTCATCTGTTGATGGACATAGAGGTTGCTTCCATGTCTTGGCTATTGTGAATACTCCTGCTATGAATATTGGAGTGCATGTGTATTTTCAAGTTAGAGTTTTCTCCAGATATTTACCCAGAAGTGGGATTGCTAGATCATATGAGATCAATTACAGTATATGCAAATGATGAAATACTATACAGTGTTTTAAAACATTGGGTAAATTTTGATGCAACAGCATAAAAAATTATCCCATTAAGAATGCTAGGTATGACCAGTACATTGAATAGTTACCACTGCTGACATAATAAAAATGCAATTTTATTTTGGGTCTGGTATTGCCAGTGTTCTTACCTGGGAAATCTCAAGGACAGAGGAGCATGGTGGGCTAAAGTCCATGAGGTATCAAAGAGTCAGACACAACTTAGCAACTAAACAACAACATTGTCATTCTAATGGTTGGTCAGTGAGTGTAAATTTCTTCTGCAACTAAGTGAAAGCTGCCCATGAGTTTTCTGCTCACTGTTGGTTGACAATCCTACACTCACTTTAAGATATAATTACTCCAGAGGGATGGTACAGGGAGGGAGGAGGGAGGAGGGTTCAGGATGGGGAACACGTGTATACCTGTGGCGGATTCATGTTGATGTATGGCAAAACCAATACAATATTGTAAAGTTAAAAAAAAAAAGATATAATTACAGCCTCAAGTGAAAAATCAGAATGTCTGGTTCATTATATTAATCAAAACTGCAAACTTGATTTAATAACAAGTACATATGAGATCTAATAAGATATTCACCTTTTGGCATTTGTCTTCTAGCTTTGTTTTTGATAGGTTTGCTGTTGAGCAAATGTTTCAGGCTAAAAAATTATAATTGAAAAGGAGGGTAGGGTTTTCTTCTGTGCTCTTTCCCACATGGAACATCTCTTTCCTTCTTCTATGGTGCCCATTGCCTCCCAGGAGTCCAGCTCCTTAGGGTTGAGTGAAGTGGGAGGCCGGGTTGGGAGGTGGGTGGGAAGAGTGATGAGGGGATAGGAAAGGCCTTACTTGAATTGGCCTCAAGTTAAACTCATTACTTGATCAAAAATACTGAATCTGAAACCAGGGTGGAGCAATAGAACATCAAGGACAGAATCTAATCTGAAATTCAAGGAAGCAGATAGTGCTGTTGATTAATCTGGCCCAACTTGGGCAGAGAAAGGAGCAAAGGACATCCCAAGTAGCAGAAAAGTTATGGAGTGGCTGGGAGGTGAGACAGAATGACCTGTGCAAGAAGCAGCGGGTCATCCAGGGAATTAGGAAAGAGGGGACATAGGAAAGGATGGGGAAGGGAGGGAGCATGGCTAACCAGTGCTTACTCTGCCTTATATATCTTACCACCTCCTGGGCAGAGTGTTTTATATTGTCTTCTTTAACTGGTATGACTGAGGCTCAGAGAAGTTGAGTAAACAGCAAAGCATAAAGTGAAGCCCAGAACCCCTGATTCCAAATCCCCGGTTCTTTCCACATGTCAATGGTTCCCAGACTACCCACAAAACCAGTATTAGACTGGCTTCTCAGGATCACCTGGAGAACTTCTTTTAAGATCTTTTTTTAACAATTAAATTTATTTATTTTTAATTGAAAGATAATTGCTCTACGATATTGTATTGGTTTCTGCCAAACATCAATATGAATCAGCCGTAGGTATACCTATGTCCCCTCCCTCTTGAACCTCCTCCCACCTCCCTCCCCATCCCATCCCTCTAGGTTGTCACAGAACCCCCATTTGAGTTTCCTGAGTCATACAGCAAATTCCCATTGGCTATCTATTTTACATATGGTAATGCATATGTTTCCATGTTACTGTTTCCATACACTCCCCCTTCTCCTTCCTCCCCTACCCCCGCCCCATGTCCATAAATCTGTTCTCTATGTTTGTGTCTCCAGTGCTGCCCAGCAAATAGGTTCATCAGTACCATCTTTCTAGATTCCATATACATGTGTTAATGTATGGTGTTTGTTTTTCTCTTTCTGACTTACTTACTCTGTATAATAGTCTCTAGGCTTATGCACCCATTAGAACTGACTCAAATGTGCTTATTTTTATGGCTGAGTAATAGTCCACTGTATGTATGTACCACAGCTTCTTTACCCACTCATCTGTCAATGGACATCTAGGTTGCTTCCATGTCTAGCTGTTGTAAATAGTGCTGCAATGAACTCTGGGATACATGTGTCTTATTCAGTTTTGGTTTCCTCAGGGTATATGCCTAGTAGTGGGATTGCTGGGTCTATGGTGGTTTTATTTATTTTTAAGGAATTTATTTATTTTTAAGGAATCTCCATATTGTCTTCCACAGTGACTGTATATGATATTTTTTTTAAATTTTTGCTTCTGGCCACACCACACAGCATGTGAAATCTGTTCCACAATCAGGGATCGAACCCATGCCCTCTACATTGGAAACATGGAATCTTAACCACAGGGTTGCCAGGAAGTCTCCTTTAGAATTTGTAATCCATAATCCCTGGCTTCATCCCAGATCTACTGAGTCAGAATCTCTGGGAGGATCAGGAAATAGGATTTATACATAAGTTCCTTAGGCAATCCTGTGGTACAGCCAAGTTTGAGAACTTAAGTGTGTCACATGACCTCCAACACATCTGCAGGTTGGGGAGGAAATGAACCTTTATTTTCTGAGCATCTACCTCATGTTACTTTCTCAGGAGCATCTCCTGGGCACTAAGTATATCATCACATGTTGTCCTTCCTTGATATGCTTATGAGATTGACTGTATCTCCACACTAGTGAAGAAGCTGGCAACAGTCATGGGATGCTCTGATAGGGTTCTTGGCTTGTATGCAGCAGAGCTGGGATACGATCGCAATCTCTAGGACCCCTGGTTCCTAGCCTTTGTACCTTACCACACTGCTAAGGGAGGGAAGACCTTAGGAAGATGGGACAAGGTAGAAGAGATCAAGATGCTGCAGATGAACTGGATAATTATGGATCAATTAACAGAGAGTTCTGCAATAGCACCCAGGCTGTGAGAAACCTTGGCTGGGAAAGCAAGTGTGAGGGGAACTAAGGAACAGGTCCAGCCCCTGTCCTGGTGGATTCATTCAGCGTTTCTCCAGTCCCTGCCTAGTGAAGACCATGCGGCTTTAGAAGACTTTATTCCGAGAGGCTGGCTCCCTCTTGTGGCAGCTTCCACTTATTACTGATCTGTGACCGGGCAGCCTTGAAGAGCAGAGGTGACAGCCTGGCTGCACACTGGAATCATTTGGGAGCTTTTAAAGCTCATGCTCCAGGTCAATGAAATAAGAATATCTGGGGAGATCTGGACTTGAGCTGTCCAACACAAAGGCACAAGCCACATGCACACTTAAGTAAGTGTTAGTCGCTCAGTCGTGCCCAACTCTTTGCAACCGCATGGACTGCAGCCCACCAGGCTCCTCTGTACATGAGATTTTCCAGGCAAGGATACTGGAGTAGGTTGCCATTTCCTTCTCCAGGGGATCTTCTCAACCCAGGGATGGAACCCAGGTCACCTGCGCTGCAGGAAGATTCTTTACCGACTGAGCTACAAGGGAAGCCCTTGAAATGTTGCTAATTTAAAATGAGATGTACGTGTAAAACACACACTGGGTTTCAAAGACTTAGCACAGAAAAGAGAATGAGAAATAGCTTATTAATAATATTTATATTAATTATATGTTGAAATGGTATTTTGGATATATTGGGTTAAATAAAGCATATTCTTTAAATTAATTCACTTACGTCTTTAAAATGCAGCTCTAGAAAATTTAGTTACATGTGTGATTCACATTTGTGACTCAGATCATACATAAGCTTGCCAGGCTTAGGAAATAAAAATATTGGATGCCCAGTTTAATTTGAGATAAACACAAATAAATTTTTGGTATATTTAATAAAGGTTTAGTATAAATATGTCCTATGCACTGTTTGGGGCATTCATATACTAAAAAAAAAGTTCATTGTTTATCTGAAATTCAAATTAAACTGGATGCAGAATGTGGTCTAAGAACAAGCAATGTAAGTCTTACCTGGAATCTTGTCAGAAATGCTGCATCTTAAGACTCCCCAGTGTCTCAATAGTAAAGAATCCGTCTGCAGTGCAGAAGATGCAGGAGAACTGGGTTCTATCCCTGGTTCTGGAAGATCGCCTGGAGGAAGGCATGGCAACCCACTTCAGTATTCTTGCCTGGAGAATCCCATGAACAAAGGAGCCTGGGAGGCTACAGTCCATGGGGTCGCAAAGAGTAGAACACGACCGGAGCGACCGATCATGCAAGCTTCACCCATAGCTACTGAAACAGAATCTTTTATTTAACAGGATTCCCAGGTGACTCATGCAAACATCAACGTTTGTGAAGCACTTAGCTTGAGAGCCACCAGCAGAGCAGAGGTGTATAGGAGAAGGAAGATGGGTCTGCCCAATTCCCTTGGCCAAAGCAGACAGTCTTGGATTCCAAACTGAACCGATCTACCTTTCTCCTCTATCCCTACAATGACCAACATGTAAAGGTCAGTTGAGTAAATAAGTGTGAATGTGTGAATGAATGAATGAATAGGTGAGTAAGTAGCTGAATGGGTGAATCAAGTGTGTGCATGTTTGAAATAGTAAATAAATTCAAGAGCAACCAGAAGGAAGATCAAATGGAGAATTTCATAGTGAACCGTGGACTACACAAAGCCCAGCAGAAAGGGGCAGATGGCTCGGAAAGAAAAATGACCCAAAGGGTTGTCCCTTCCTTGGCCCAGGAGGAGACCACAAAAGGAGGTCCACTCCTTCTGATGCCAGACCCACACCTGCAGCTAGGACAGGGTGAGGAGGAAGGTTTTCCCCTCCAGGCCAGCTGACTTGAAATTTCTGTGGGACCTGAACACGTAAAACTTTGCTCACCCAGGGGGCCCACTGATCTGACCTGTCACTAACTGGCTCCCCCTAATAGCACAGCTGAAAGTGCAAGAGACGTTTTGATTTCCTTTATTTCTATAAAGTGGGTCAGGTTTTAATTAATCATTTCTTTTCCAAAATAGTCATTTCTTTCTTAATTTTCTTTCACATTATAAATGTATGCCCAGGTAGAAAACAGAAACTGAAAGCCTTGCTATAATCCCTCCCTTCATAGATAAGAACTATTAACATTTTGAGTATATCCTTCTAGACATTTTATGCTTTTATCTATGCAGATATAGTGTAATAAATGAAACCATGCCAGACATAATATTTTATGGTCTCCTTTTTCACTGAAAATCTTTCATATCAATCAAAATATATACATCTATCTAATTCCTATGAGTGACTGTACGTTACACCATCATATGGATGCCCCATGATTTGTTGAACAAAATCCCCTACTGTTGGACATTTAGATTGTTTTTAAAGTTCATTTCTCCTACAGGCAATGCTGTTCATTCCCAACCGCCCACCCCTCATTGCCTAGTGAATTTCTACTCATCTTTCACATTTCAACTCAGTTTCCACTTCCTCAAGAGAAACTTTTCCTGAATTCCTCAGATAAGCCAATCCTCCTATTCTGTGCTATAGCAGCCCTGTGAGACGCTTCTTCATGCCTCTTATCACTGTGATAATTTTAGGTTTATATTAATATTTTCCATGTGATTAATGTCTGTCTTCCTATTATTCTACCAGCTCAATGAAAGCAGATTCTGAGTGTTTTATTCACCATTGTATCCCCTGCACGTAGCATAGTGTTTGGCTCAGAGCAAGTTCTCAATAAATACTGGAAGGAAGGAAGGGAGGGAGGGAGGGAAATAAGGAGGGAAGAAGGGAGGACTAAGTGAGTGGTAGAGTAGAGTAGAGAATGAATCAATTCAAGAACAAATAGAAGAATGATTCAATGGAGAAGTGCATAATGACTCTGAACTACACAATACCCAGTTGAAGGAGGCAGTGGCTCAGAAAAAAAAAAGAAAATTAAATGAATGAATGAATAAAAATGATTGAATAAATGTCCCTCTGTCTACCTGCCTAAATTCTGGCTTTACCAGTTCTATCTTCTTAGGAACCTCAATCTCTCAATTATCCCCTCCCTCTTCCGTTCCTTATTCCTCTTCTCTCTCCTGCTTATCAGTATTTATATGTTCTAGCCATGCCTTCTCACTCATGGGTATATGGCTCAGACAGTAAAGAATCTGCCTGCAATGCGAGAGACCTGGTTTCAGTCCCTGGATCGGGAAGATCCCCTGGAGAAGGGAATGGCAACCCACTCCAGTATTCTTGCCTAGAGAATTTCATGGACAGAGGAGCCTGGTGGGTTACATTCCATGGGATAGCAAAGAGTCAGACAGGACTGAATGACTACACTTTCCCTTTCTTGCCTTCTCACCCACACTCCTATTCCTTCAACCCCATCTCCCTTTCTCGTCTTTCTTTTTATGGTCAAACGTATGGAAAGAGACATATACTGCCATTCTCTCCACTTCCTCACATCCTATGCACTCCGCTACTCACTGCATATGACTTTCTTCCCTCTCACTCAAATTACCCTCAGAAGAGGACAAAGAGGACCAACCAGTGGCCTCTTTGTCATTCAAACAACTTGACACCACTCGGCCCTCCATTTGCTTGACCTCTAGTGGCATTTGACACTGTCACACTCTCTCTTCTCCAAATACTATTTTCTCTTACCTTCTATGACTCCACATTCCAACTTCCTTCCACCTCTCTGACCAAACCTTCCCAGTCTCTATGCTGATGCTTCTCACTCTGCCTGTCCTCGAGTATTGAACTTGTTCCCAAAATTCTTGTGTTTGACCCTCCAAGCTACAGATTCTACACTTTATTTCTTGTGATCTCATTCCTCTAATGACTGTCTTATCTCTTTTATCAGGTGCCATCAAGTTCGGTTCAGTTCAGTCGCTCAGTCGTGTCCGACTTTTTGCAACCCCATGGACTGCAGCATGCCAGGCCTCCCTGTCTATCACCAACTCCCAGAACTTACTCAAACTCATGCCCATCGAGTCAGTGATGCCATCCAACCATCTCATCCTCTGTCGTCCCCTTCTCCTCCCGTCTTCAATCTTTCCCAGCATCAGAGTCTTTTCAAATAAGTCAGCTCTTCTCATCAGGTAGCCAAAGTATTGGAGTTTCAGCTTCAACATCAGTCCTTCCAGTGAACACTCAGGACTGATCTCCTTTAGGATGGACTGGTTGGATCTCCTTGCAGTCCAAGGGACTCTCAAGAGTCTTCTCCAACACCACAGTTCAAAAGCATCAATTCTTCGGTGCTCAGCTTTCTTTATGGTCCAACTCTTACATGCATAAATGACTACTGGAAAAACTAGACAGACCTTTATTGGGAAAGTAATGTCTCTGCTTTTTAATATGCTGTCTAGGTTTGTCTAGCTTTTCTTCCAAGGAGCAAGCATCTTTTAATTTCATGGCTGCAGACACCATTTGCAGTGATTTTGGAGCCCAAGAAAATAAAGTCTCTCACTGTTTCCATTGTTTCCCCATCTATTAGCCATGAAGCAGTGGGACTGGATGCCATGATCTTAGTCTTCTGAATGTTGAGTTTTAAAGATGCCATCCATATAGTGATAATTTCAGAAACCCATATCTCCAGGTCCCTACATCTAACTATCCAGGGGACACCTTTTTATATACAACCCACAGATATCTCAAAGTCAACTCCTATTCAGATGAACTTACATGTCTCCCTTCTCCAGCCTCCAAAGAGGTTCTCCTTCTGCCATGTTTTTAATTTTAATAAAATCTATCATGATACACTGAGCATTTAAACTAGAATAAGGGATCTTTCTTAACACCTTCTTCTCTTACTCTCCTCAAAATCATTCACCAACAAAACAGTTTGAAACAGCTGTTTCAGCCCTGCCACCTGTGAAACAGCTGCTGCATATTGACCCACTCAATGCCATCCCAGTTACTTTCTAGCATGACTTCCTGTACAGAGATCGTACATTTCTCTTGCTTCCTTGCCACTAGGGGGAACCTATGTAATTAAGGTTCTTCTTATTAGCTGAAATTGCATGCTGCTTTGTCCAGAAAGGAGTTATGTAAATGAGTCAGGGCATGGGGCATCCATGTTGCCAGTGTGGGTAGCAGCAGAGACACAGTAGTTCTGAATTTGGGTAATAATCGAAGCAGCTGTCTGGCCATAGCAAAGGGATTTCCCTATCATCTCCTCTAGAAGTTCTTCTGGAACCTCAGCCTAGAGTCTGTTCTGTGAGTCTTCCTATATGTTCTGCGAGCTACCTAATACCTTATAATAAATTCCATCCTACTTAAATCACCTGAAATGTATTCTGTTTGAAGAAACTAAGAGCCCAGACTAATAAAACCTTTTAAGTAAAACTCAAATCCATCTACTAGTCTCCATTGGCATTGCCACTCCGTCAATCCAGAACACCATGGTTCACTCAAAAGCCTTCTGGACTGTCTGTGATTAGTAGTTGCCCATTAGTTGATTCCATTTTCTATATTCAACCAAAGTAAGTAAGTAAGATGTAAATATGAGTATGCCCCACTACTGTTAAACTCCTCATAAACTCCTCAAAGGCTCGCCATCATACTTGGGATGGAATTCAAGATCCTTAACAACACTATTAGACTCCCCATGTTTACTCCATGGCCTACAAGGCCTCCATGTCCTGGCTTCTGCCCAATTCCCCAAGCCCCTGGCCCCTCTTTCCCATTCCCCTCACTCTGTGCTGCAGCCATTCCCAACCTCCAGTACCTGGTCCTCTCATACTCACTCTTTTTAAAAATTATCTGTTTGTTTATTTGGCTTCATCAGGTCTAGTTGCAGCAGGTGGGGTCTTTCACTGCAGTGTGCGCTCTAGGTGTAGCAGTCTTAGTTGCTCTGAGGCATTTGAGATCTTATTTCCCTGACCCAGGATCGAACCCATGTCCCCTGCATTGCAAGGTGGTTCTTAACCACTGGACCACCAGGGAAATCCCCTCTCATACTTACTCTTCATTCCCAGCCCTTGTACAAACTGCTCTGTACCAAAAATACACTTTACCTAGCTCTTCACGCTTCCCTCTTTGATGACTCACTTTCAACCATCCCACAGTCTCTATTAATTCCCATGTCACTCAGGAAGTTGCCATAAATACAAAGATTAGAAGAAATTTTCTGGGGTATCACTCTGTACTTCATCTATTTTGTGTTTTTGGTAATTTGATAATTGTGTAAATCCTGCCTCTAGACCACGAGCTATCTGAGGGCCAAGACTACATCTGCATGATTCACGATTGAATCCCTAGCACCTTGCAAAATTATTAGGATGCTTACTAATTTTTAAAATAAATTAATGCTTTGGTAAACATGCTCAGATTGTACTAATCTCTCGGTGTCTTGGTTTCTTCATCTGTAAAGCTGGAATATTTAAGTTTCTGTACCGGGGACCAGCCCTGGTGGATCCAGGGAATTCAAAGGGGAGACAGCTTCGGCAATCAGAAAACAATAGATCAATTAAGCGTTAATTAAAGATATAAAGTGTGGTTAAATAAGGATAGCTCAGTGAGGAATATCAGTGGAGAAAAGAGGCTGAATAATTCAGCCAGAAGGTGAGAGAAAGAACGACATGGGGAGACCAAGCTTCGTGAACAAGGCCCACACTTTATTTTCCAAATTATACCTTAAGTTATGCATAGAGGATAATGGGGGAAGGGGTAGAGTCATGCAGTAAGCCAGGCTTTCTTCCTGCAAACTTATCATATGCAAAAGTTTAGGTGATTTCATCATCTTCTGGCCTGGAGGCCTGTTAACATTTTAAGACCCTTTCTTCAGAAAACTTATTTTTCTCTAAAGGTGATTAGTCAGGTGCCACCCTCCAAAAGCATTAGATAAAGTTGCATTCCTATAGGGCAAAGGTGTGGTGGGCTATAACAAGAAAAAGAATTAACTCAAGGGTCCAAGGTTACAAACATTAAAGCTATTTCTTACACCAATCATATTAATCAATACACTGTCAGGGACACAGCAGGTAAGGGATATGGAGACTCAGCAGAAAACATTGGCCCAACAAGTGAAAAACCCTTCACCAATACAATTTCTAATCAATCTTTTAACTGTTCAAAGGAATCTGTATTTAGACAGTTTAGAACATCTCATGCCTCTCACAGTTGGGAGGCTCTGAGCAATCACATGTGGCCGGAAAAACCTATTCAGGCAGGCTAGAGGACTTCCAAAGGAGTTTGTAGGTTGAAACACTATCACACCCAGGAACTTTATTAACTGGAGCTGTAAGTTAACTCTTTTTCAGAGAGAGGTAGTGGGGGACAGCTCCCTGTAAAGTCAGAGGTGTAGGTGAGAGCACAAAGCAGAAAGTAGGCAGACTCTGGTTTTGGGGGTAGATGCTCGAGAATTTCCAGGGGGACTCCTGAGGCTCGATCCTGCCTTTGCGTATGCCGAGCCTCCTTCCCCATGACCTTTACCAGGGGCGGAGCTCCTGCTCCTGGCATTTCTGTCTCATAGAGTTGTGGTGAAGATTAAATTAGGTAATACCTCTGAAGTTCTTATAATGATGCCTGGTACAGTGTAAGTTCTCAGTAAATGTCAGTGGTCATTATTATTATTTCTCTACATAAAGATGGTCTATGTGAGTTAGTATCATAGAAATTGAGGAAGAAGCTGAATTTGAGGTTTGAGTATACATGGTATGGGACAGGAACAGCTGCAAGGGAGAAGGATCCCAGAGGCAAAATTGATATGAGAGCATAAGACTGTAGAGAAATTGCAGAAACTGCAGGCTGGGCTTTGGAGACCTATGAGCTGTAGAATGAGTAACAGAAGTAGTCTTATTTAGACTGCAAGAGGCTGAATGCTCCAGGTAACCTCAGCACACACACACATGCATATCCATATCCCGGGGAACAACAAGACTTCAGGCAAAAGGCAGTTCCATTTTAAAATGAGAAAAAAAAACTTTTTTTACTCCATTAAGTTCTCCTTACCACAAACAAATTCCAGAAACATGATTCTTACTCAAGCATACACAAAAAAATGTACCTTACCCATCAGGATACTTGGATTATTAGTATACAAACACCTATTTTATGGTCGGTGGTGATACCATATCTTCCCCAAGAATAGTAAGTGAATAAGTAATTTACATTTGTGTGATTATATTGTTAATTCCAGTGGTGCACAGAAAAAAATGCAGACTGTCTTGAAGGAGTATTAGAGACTCTATCACTAGTGAAATAGAAAACTGCTTACCATTTAAATGTTAGTTATCTTTTAAGTTCTACCCATCAAAATTTCAAAAATCAGAGACTCTGGTTTTTCAAAAATCATATTGCACATAAAAAGTAAGCACCATAAATAAACTAAATACTCAACAGTAGGGGAAAGGTTAAACAAACATGGTTCACCCACATGATACAGCATCAAAATTTACACTTATTATAAATTTTTGATAAAGTATTTTTGAAAGATATAAAGTTAAATTAAAAAGCTTGATTAAAAACTGTATGTGTAATATGATCCCAAAACATATACTCAAGGAAAGAAGACTAGGAGGAAATAAAACCAAAATATTAACAATCAGGGCTTCCCTGGTGGCTCAGTTCAGTTCAGTTCAGTCACTCAGTCATGTCCGACTCTTTGCGACCCCATGAATCACAGCACGCCAGGCCTCCCTGTCCATCACCAACTCCCAGAGTTCACTCAGACTCACATCCATCGAGTCAGTAATGACATCCAGCCATCTCATCCTCTGTCGTCCCCTTCTCCTCCTACCCCCAATCCCTCCCAGCATCAGTCTTTTCCAATGAGTCAACTCTTCACATGAGGTGGCCAAAGTACTGGGAGTTTCAGCCTTAGCACCATTCCTTCCAAAGAAATCCCAGGGCTGATCTCCTTCAGAATGGACTGGTTGGATCTCCTTGCAGTCCAAGGGACTCTCAAGAGTCTTCTCCAACACCACAGTTCAAAAGCATCAATTCTTCTGCACTCAGCTTTCTTCACAGTCCAACTCTCACATTCATACATGACCACTGGTGGCTCAGTGGTAAAGAATTCTCCTGCCAATGCAGGAAACACAGGTTTGATCTCTGATCCAGGAAGATCCAATATGCCATGGAGCAGCTAAGCCCCTGTGCCACAACTACTGAGCCTGTGTTCTAGAGCCCAGGAGCCACAACTACTGAAGCCCGTGCATCCTAGAGCCTGTGCTCTGCAACAAAAGAAGCCACCACAATGAGAAGCCCATGCACTGCAATGAAGAGTAGCTCCCACTGACAACAACTAGAGAAAAGCCCACACATCAGTGAAGATTCAGCATGGCCGAAAATATATAAATAAATGAAACTATTTTTTTAAATGTTAGCAATCATGCATTTTAGAGATAGTCATGGTTTATTGTTTTATTCTGTCTGCTTTTCTTGGGTTTTTGGTGGTGGGGATTTTTTTTTTTTTTTTTAGTTTGTTTAATTGGAGGATAACTACTTTACAATATTATAATGGTTTTTGCCATACATCAACATGAATCAACCATAGGTGTACATGTGTCCCCTCCCTTCCTAACTCCTCCTCCATCCCCACCCCACCCTTCCAGGTCATCACAGGGCACCAGCTTTGGGTTCCTTGTATCATACATTGAACTCCCACTATCTATTTTACATACGGTAATGTTTATGTTTTAAATCTATTCTCTCAAATCATCCCACCCTCATCCTTCTCCCACTGAGTCCAAAAGTCTGTTCTGTATGTCTGTGCCTCCTTTGTTGCCCTGCACACAGGATTGTCAAAACCGTCTTTCTAGACTCCATATATATGCAATAATAAATAATATTTGTCTTTCTCTTTCTGACTTACTTCACTCTATATAATAGGCTCTACATTCATCCACCTCATTTGAACTAACTCAAACGCATTCCTTTTCTATAGCTGAGTAACATTCATTGTGTATATGTACCACAACTTCCTTATCCGTTCATCTGCTGGTGGACATCTAGGTTTCTTCCACGTCCTAGCTATTGTAATTAGTGCTGCAATGAACATTGGGTTATGTGTCTTTTTCAATTCTGTTTTCCTCAGGGTACATGCCAGTAGTGGGACTGCAGAGTTGTTTGGTAGTTTTATTCATCATCAAAAGGTTTCTTTTTTTTATTTTTTCATTTTATTTTTGAAAAAAAAATTTTTTTTTAGAGCAGTCTTAGGTTCACAGAAATATTGAGGGGAAGGTACAGAGATTCCCCATATAGCCTCTTGCCCCCACACAAATAGTCTCCCCCATTATCAACATCCCTATAAGAGTGCTACATTTGTTACAACTGATGAACCAACATTAACACATCATTGGGGTTCACCCTTGGCATTATATGTTCAATGGGTTTAGTTCATTATATGTTCAAACCGATATACAGGATCCTACAGATCAGTTTCACTGCCCTAAAAATCCTATGCTTCACCTATTCATCCCTCTTTGCATTTAAAAAACTTTATTCTTTAACATTTTCTACACTTTGTGGTACTTTTATGATAAGAAAAAATACTGTCATTTAAAGAAACTCTTTTGTGAAGGAAATTGCAGGTTGGAGCTTTCATTTTCACGACTCAAAAATATTATGAGAACATTTTCAGTTTCCCTGATTAAAAGCACCAAAAGGGTGAACATGCAGTTTCTGTGTGGAGTATCAGGAGGAGTCAGGGAGTCTCTGAACCCAGGCTAATCAAACAGAAACCAGCCCTCCCACTTTGTTTGCCCTCTTGCCTCATTCTCTTTTCCAGAGCAGGAAACAAGAGTATCACTGCTTCCTGATTCTGAGTGTCGGCTCAGATAAAGCGTGTGCCAGTGGAAATGAAAACTCTCATGACCATATCACTCCAACCACTTGCTATATATGGCTTTTCTTCTCATCTTATTGCATACATTAACTAAAAGTGACGCACTTTATATTATTTTTTCATTAAAAATTTTCATTTAGATCAAAAACGGGTGAAGAAATCTGCCTCAGTTCATGTACGTAATCTTTTTAGTATGGAAAAGTGAAAGTCGCTCAGTTGTGTCCAACTCTTTGTGACCCCATGGACTACACAGTTCGTGGAATTCTCCTGTCCAGAATACTGGAGTGAAGATTCCCTACACAAGGGGATCCTTCCAACCCACGGATCGAATCCAGGTCTCCCGCATTGCAGGTGGATTCTTTACCAGCTGAACCACAAGGGAAGTCCAAGGATACTGGACTGGGAAGCCTATCCCTTCTCCAGCGGATCTTCCCAACCCACGAATCAAACCAGGTCTTCTGCATTGCACGCAGATTCTTTACCAACTGAGCTATCAGGGAAGCCCTTATTATGGAAAGCAGTCACTATATCCTTTAATAAGAATGTTCTTTTTTGGCCATTTTTAGAATATAACATTTGTTGCTCAGACAGTTTGATACAGAACAGCTCTTCTTCTCATTTTGAGTTTGGAAATACTATCAGTTCAGTTCAGTTCAGTTCAGTCGCTCAGTCGTGTCCGAATCTTTGCAACCCTATGAAACGCAGCATGCCAGGCCTCCCTGTCCATCACCAACTCCCAGAGTTCACTCAGACTCACGTCCATCGAGTCAGTGATGCCATCCAGCCATCTCATCCTCTGTCGTCCCCTTCTCCTTCTGCCCCCAATCCCTCCCAGCATCAGAGTCTTTTCCAGTGAGTCAACTCTTCGCATGAGGTGGTCAAAGTACTGGAGTTTCAGCCTTAGCATCATTCCTTCCAAAGAAATCCCAGGGCTGATCTCCTTCAGAATGGACTGGTTGAATCTCCTTGCAGTCCAAGGGACTCTCAAGAGTCTTCTCCAACACGACAGTTCAAAAGCATCAATTCTTCGGCACTCAGCCTTCTTCACAGTCCAACTCTCACATCCATACATGACCACAGGTACCTGAATACAAAGAGGAACCAAAAGTACCAAAACTAACCTTATGATTCTCTGTTCATGTGGCATAAACCAGTTTTGTACATAACATGTAGCAACATTTTTTTAATGAGCTTTAGAAAAATATAAATTCTGCATATTTATTATTTCCTACCTAATGCTTGTGTTGAAATTATTAGGATCAACTTACTTCTGGAGAAAACAGAGGAACAGAAGGTGCAAAGAACAGTGAAACTTTGAAACTGCCATCTGACTATCACATAGCTTCCCTTCAGTTCAGTCATGTCTGACTCTTTGCAACCCCATGGACTGCAGCACGCCAGGCTTCCCTGTCCATCACCAACTCCTGGAGCTTACTCAAACTCATGTCCATTGAGTCGATGATGCCATCCAGCCATATCATCCTCTGTCATCCCCTTCTCCTCCCGCATTCAATCTTTCCCAGCATCAGGATCTTTTCAAATGAGTCAGCTCTTCGCATCAAGTGGCCAAAGTATTGGAGTTTCAGCTTCAACATCAGTCCTTCCAATGAATATTCAGGACTGATTTCCTTTAGGATGGACTGATTGGATCTCCTTGCAGTCCAAGGGACTCTCAAGAGTCTTCTCCAACACCACAGTTCAAAAGCATCAATTCTTCGGTGCTCAGCTTTCTTTATAGTCCAACTCTCACATTTATACATGACTACTGGAAAAACCATAGCCTTAATTAGATGGACCTTAGTTGGGAAAGCAGTGTCTCTGCTTTTTACTATGCTATCTAGGTTGATCACAACTTTTCTTCCAAAGAGTAAGCGTCTTTTAATTTCATGGCTGCAGTCACCATCTGCAGTGATTTTGGAGACCCCCAAAATAAAGTCTGCCATGGTGTCCACTATTTCTCCATCTATTTTTCCATGAACTGATGGGACCAGATCCTATGACCTTTGTTTTCTGAATGTTGAGCTTTAAGCCAACTTTTTCACTCTCCTCTTTCACTTTCCTCAAGAGGCTTTTTAATTCCTCTTCACTTTCTGCCATAAGGGTGGTATCATCTGCATATCTGAGGTTATTGATATTTCTCCCGGTAATCTTGATTCCAGCTTGTGCTTCTTCCAGCCCAGCGTTTCTCATGATGTACTCTGCATAGAAGTTAATAAGCACAGTGACACTGTACAGCCTTGAGATACTCCTTTTCCTATTTGGAACCAGTCTGTTGTTCCATGTCCAGTTCTAACTGTTGCTTCCTGACCTGCATATAGGTTTCTCAAGGGGCAGGTCAGGTGGTCTGGTATTCCCATCTCTTTCAGAATTTCCCACAGTTTATTGTGATCTACACAGTCATAGGTTTTGGCATAGTCAATAAAGCAGAAATAGATGTTTTTCTGGAACTCTCTTGCTTTTTTGATGATCCAGTGGATGTTGGCAATTTGATCTCTGGTTCCTCTGCCTTTTCTAAAACCAGCTTGAACATCTGGAAGTTCACAGTTCACATATTGCTGAAGCCTGGCTCGGAGAATTTTGAGCATTACTTTACTAGTGTGTGAGATGAGTGCAATTGTGCGGGAGTCTGAGCATTCTTTGGCATTGCTTTTCTTTGGGATTGGAATGAAAACCGACCTTTTCCAGTCCTGTGGCCACTGCTGAGTTTTCCAAATTTGCTGGCATATTGAGTACAGCACTTTTACAGCATCATCTTTCAGGATTTGAAATAGCTCAACTGAAATTCCATCACCTCCACTAGCTTTGTTCATAGTGATGCTACCTAAGGCCCACTTGACTTCACATTCCAGGATGTCTGGCTCCAGGTGAGTGATCACACAATCGTGATTATCTGGGTCATGAAGATCTTTTTTGTATAGTTCTTCTGTGTATTCTTGCCACCTCTTAATATTTACTGCTTCTGTTAGGTCCCCTAGTATTTCTGTCTTTCATTGAGCCCATCTTTGCATGAAGTGTTCCCTTGGTATCTCTAATTTTCTTGAAGAGCTCTCTAGTCTTTCCCATTCTATTGTTTTCCTCTATTTCTTTGCATTGATCACTGAGAAAGGCTTTCTTATCTCTCCTTGCTATTCTTTGGAACTCTGAATTCAAATGGGTATATCTTTCTTTTTCTCCTTTGCTTTTCACTTCTCTTTTTCTCAGCTATTTGTAAGGCCTCCCCAGACAGCCATTTTCCTTTTTTGCATTTCTTTTTCTTAGGGATGGTCTTCCTCCCTGTCTCCTATACAATGTCATGAACCTCTGTGCATAGTTCATCAGGCACTCTGTCTATCAGATCTAGTCCCTTAAATCTATTTCTCACTTCCACTGTATAGCTTCCCTGGAGCTGTGGAGAAAACAGCCATTTGGGTTCTTTGTTTTGCTTTTTGTCCTTTGCTTTGTTTTTGTTTTCACAGCCAAGAGTTTCATGTAGTAATTAAATCTCAGCATCCTGTCCATAAATCAAAGAGAAATAAATAAAGAGATAGACTTGCGCCTCAGAAAACCTTTCAGAAGATCTGTGTGTGTGTGTGTGTGTGTGTGCGCGCGCCACGTGCATGCGTGTTTGTAAAAGCCATGAGAGGAGAAAGAGAATCAAACAAAATATATACAAACAAATTAGCTAGACATGCAAACTAAGCTATGATTCACCCGGAGTGTAAACAAATCACAAATTTCACAGTTTAACATTGGAGGAGGGGACAGAACAAGAAATAAAAGAAACATTTCTCAACCTCACTAATAAAATGTGGCAAGACCTTATTGTCTACGAGGGTATAGGTGAGGGCTAAGTAACCATCACTTCACTCCCTTCTACTAGAGCTCTCTCCTGGTAGGACTAGCAGTATGCTTTGCTTTAACATATCTTTATTCTCCATAGTGAAAGATTGATTTCAAATTCTTAAATAAGATGATTTCCAACAGTATCACATTCTACCAGTTCATCTCACTTTCTTGATCATGCCCTTTGATGCACAAAATCTTTATATTTTGATAAAATCCAATTTCTCTGTTTTCTTTTATTGTGTGTGCTTTTGGTGTTGTATCTAAAACCATTGCTGACTCCAAGATCACAAAGATTTATGTCCATGTTTTCTAATAGTGTTATAGCTTTCACACTTACACTAAAGTCTTTGTTCCATACTGAGTTAATTTTTGTATATAGTGTGAGTAAGGGATCCAACTTCATTCTTTTCCATCTGAATATCTAGTTGATCAGTATCATTTGTTGAAAAGACTATTCTTTTGAATTGAATTGTCTTGGCACACTTGTCCAAAATAAGTTTTCTCACTTATGACATTATGGTGAGGGTTTATTTCTGGACTCTCAATTCCATTCTGTTATTCCTATACTGTACTGTCTTGATTACTGTAGATTTGTAATAAGTTTTGAAAATGGGAAATGTGAACTCTTCAATTTTGTTCTTCTCTTTCAAGATTCTTTTGGCTATACTGGTTACTTTGAATTTCCATATGAATTTTAGGATAAGCTTATTATTTTAATAAAGAAGTCAGCTAGACTTTTTTAGCTATTGCATTGAATTTGAAGATCAATTTGAGAAGTATTGTCACCTTAAGAACATTAAGTTTTCCTATTCACAAACAGGAGATGCTTTTCCATTTATTCCAATCTTTTTAAAATTATTTCAATAATGTTATGTAGTTTTTAGAATACAAGTTTTGTATTTCTTTCATCAAATTTATTCTTAACCCTTGTGGTTTTTTACTCTATTTTTAGATGGAACTGTTTTCTTAATATCTTTTTCAGATTTTTCATTGCAAGAATATAGAAATACAATTAGTTATTATATATTGGCTTTGTAGCCTGTAACCTGCTCAACTCATTATTAGCTCTATTAGTTCTTTAGTGGATTCCTAAGAATTTTCTGTATATGAGATCATGTTATCTGCAAATACAGTTTCACTTCTTCCTTTTCAATCTGACACCAGTTGAATAAAATGATGACAATAGACATCCTTGTCTTGTTGCTGATCTTAGAGGGAAAGAATTCAATCTTTTACCTTTAGATTCAATGTTAGTTTTTAAGAGATACTTCTTTATCAGATATTTGAAATCATTTTCTTTACTGGCTACAAAATTTCTTTAGAATTTCCTTAGTTATAGATCTGCTGATGGAGAACTCACTCATTTTTTTGTTCATTTTAATGCTTTTTGTTTATCTTCAGTCCTGAAAGATGTGCTTGCCAAATATAAAATGGTAGGTTGGTAGCTATCTTCTTTCAGCACCTTGGAGGTATAATTCTACTGTCTTCTGTTTTCCCTTGTTGCTGACAGTCTAATTGCTGCTCCTTTTGAATCTCTTATTCACTGGTTGCTGTTTAAAATTCTCCTTATTTTTGATTTACAGTGATGTCAAGATGTGCCTAAAAATATATTTCTTTTGATTCATCCTGCTTGAGATTTGGGGGCTTCTTGAATATGTCCACTGGTGTCTTTCATCAGCTCTGAAAAACTCTCAACAATTATCTCTTCACAAGAGATGTTATGCAAAGGAGAATTGGAGTTTGCTTTATTCCAGGTACCCAGGGCTATTTCCAGTCCAGTTCAGTTCAGTTGCTCAGTTGTGTACAACTCTTTGCAACTCCATAAACCACAGCACACCAGGCCTCCCTGTCCATCACCAACTCCTGGAGTCCACCTAAACCCATGTCCATTGAGTCGGTGATGCCATCCAACCATCTCATCCTTGGTTGTCCCCTTCTCCTCCTGCCCTCAATCTTTCCCAGCATCAGGGTCTTTTCCAATGAGTCAGCTTTTTGCATCAGGTGGCCAAAGTATTGGAGTTTCAGCTGCAACATCAGTCCTTCCAATGAACACCCAGGACTGATCTTCTTTAGGATGGACTGGTTGGGTCTCCTTGCAGTCCAAGGGACTCTCAAGGGTCTTCTCCAACACCACAGTTCAAAAGCATCAATTCTTCAGCACTCAGCTTTCTTTATAGTCCAACTCTCACATCCATACTGGAAAAACCATAGCCTTGACTAGATGGACCTTTGTTGGCAAAGTAATGTCTCTGCTTTTTAATATGCTGTCTAGATTGGTCATAACTTTCCTTCCAAGGAGTAAGCGTCTTTTAATTTCATGGCTGTAATCACCATCTGCAGTGATTTTGGAGCCTAAGAAAAACAAAGTCAGCCACTGTTTCCACTGTTTCCCTATCTATTTGCCATGAAGTGATGGGACCGGATGATCTTAGTTTTCTGAAAGTTGAGCTTTAAGACAACTTTTTCACTCTCCTCTTTCACTTTCATCAAGAGGCTCGTTAGTTCCTCCTCACTTTCTGTGATAAGGGTGGTGTCATCTGCATATCTGAGGTTACTGAAATTTCTCCCAGCAATTTTGAATCCAGCCTGGGCTTCATTTAGCATGATGTACTCTGCATATAAGTTAAATAAGCAGGGTGACAATATACAGCCTTGACGTACTCTTTTCCCAATTTTGAACCAGTCCATTGTTCCATAGAACAATACGCATTTCTTTATCTCTATCTGATCACTGCAAGCTGTATTTATGAAGACTCTATCAGTTAAAAGTTAGAAAAACCTAATTCAAACTGGCTTGAACAGAGGGTGGGCTGGGATGGTGGGGGTAGAGAGATTTGTGGGCTCATGTAACAGAAAAGCTTAAGTGTAAACTCTCTTTAGACAATATCTGGTAGAGGGGCTCAGACATAGCCAAGTTAATCAGTATCTCTCACCACTTCTACTTTCTACTTTTCTCTAAAGTTATTTATTCAATAATTGGTTCTAGCATCTTCAAGTGTTCATCAGACTCAATGCCAATGGACCTAGTGAAAACAACCCCTTTGGCCCAACAAGATGCCCCAAATCGAGTCTCTGACCTGGTTTGTATTTTATGCCCATCCACAATACAATCATTGTAATCAAGGAGGTGAAACTTACTGACTGGCCAGCTTCAGTCACATGTCCACTTCTATAGAGGAAACCACTCCACTGGAACCTAATGGATTGAAAGAGGTAAGAAGTTATTCCCCCAAAGAGTGAGCAAGATGCTCTGACTTAGGGTGACCAGCTGTGCCAGTTTGCCCAAAACTGTGGGGTTTCCCAAGACCTGGGACTTTCAGTATTATAACTGGGCCAGTCCCAAGCACACCAGGATGACTGGTGACGCCAGTGCTGGTATCAGATGATTCAAAAAGCTAACACTGAGACACAGAGCCTTGCAACCCATAAAACAGAAGCAGTGCAAGGTCCTCCCTGGAGATTTCTGGATTTTCCCTCTTTCAGGTCTCATGGGCAAACTTCCTGCCCCATCCTTTTCGTTGAGCTCAGACATAATCATCGCTGTATTACAGTGTGAGGCTGAATGGGTAAATCACACACCCAACCTCATGCTGCTCACTTAAGAGGGGTTCAATTAAGCCTGATCCGCTCCATCTAGAATTTTAAGCTCCTTTTCTGTTGATAGACTCTGTCTCAAGGGTCATTCAACAAATTTCTTGATCACTCTACTTTCCCCCCAATTCCAAGCTACATTCTCTCTTCTTTTTGCTTCATTTCATTTTTATTCACTCCTTGCCCCTCTTTTCTCTTTAAACCTAAAGAACTTGGACTACTCTCTTTTAGCCTTTTGTCTGTTCCTCAGACTTGTAGTAATACTCCTCTCTGCAAAGCCATCATTGCTCTGACCCGCCAGTCTCTATCAACTTGCTCACAGCTGATTTGGTCAATAATTTCAAAATAGGGAGACATACAGTGTGGGGATAGACAAAACATTACATTGGGATATAGGAATAGATTATTTCACAACTTCTGTTTACAATCACTTTGTATTATCCTCCTTTCATCATATGAGGCTATGTTTTGCAACATAATATGTAAATATTGTAGCACATATATAATTTATAAATAATTTTGTATGTCTGGGAACAAGAACTGATTCTAATTTGTCTCCAGATTCCCAGTGCTTAGTGTACTACCTGATTCAGCAATTGCTTTTTAAGCAAACGTGTCCATGAATGAATCAAATAGGTCACATAAAATCAATAATGTATCAATGATGTTCCTTAGTCTTTGTCCACAAAACATTCTAAATAAGTCCTTGTAAGGTCATAGGCACTGTCCTTAGGGACTTTTCATTGCTTTTCTCTTTTCCACACCTGCTGATAATGACTTTTTTATCAGATGCATTGCATTTCCACCCACCTCAGTCCCTTCACCCTCAGTCAGATAATCCTGAGACCTCAAGATCTCCCATCTGTATCTCCTCCAAAGCTGGCACCTACCTCCCTTTAGGATCACCGAAACTCCCAATCAAAAATCATGTTTCTGGTCCTTATATTCTGGCATTTCCCACCCCAAACAAGCCTTAACAGTGCATATCTCACTGGCTATAAGTCAACATCTAGTCCTCTGGCTCTAGGCTCCTGTGGCCATGCTGGTCCATGATAATGGTTTCCCATCTGAAAATAAACAAAGGGATGCAAACCAAAACCACAATGAGGTACCATTTCATGCCAGTCAGAATGGCTGCTATCCAAAAGTCTACAAGCAATAAATTCTGGAGAGGGTGTGGAGAAAGGAGAACCCTCTTACACTGTTGGTGGGAATGCAAACTAGTACAGCCACTATGGAGAACAGTGTGGAGATTCCTTAAAAAACTGGAAATAGAACTGCCTTATGACCCAGTAATCCCACTGCTGGGCATACACACTGAGAAAACCAGAATTGAAAGAGACACATGTACCCCAATGTTCATTCCGGCACTGCTTATAATAGCCAGGACATGGAAGCAACCTAGATGTCCATCAGCAGATGAATGGATAAGAAAGCTGTGGTACATATACACAATGGAGTATTACTCAGCCATTAAAAAGAATACATTTGAATCAGTTCTAATGAGGTGGATGAAACTGGAGCCTATTATACAGAGTAAAGTAAGCCAGAAAGAAAAACACCAATACAGTATACTAATGCATATATATGAAATTTAGAAAGATGCTAACAATAACCCTGTGTACGAGACAGCAAAAGAGACACTGATGTATAGAACAGTCTTGTGGACTCTGTTGCAGAGGGAGAGGGTGGGAAGATTTGGGAGAATGGCATTGAAACATGTATAATATCATGTATGGAATGAGTTGCCAGTCCAGGTTCGATGCACGATACTGGATGCTTGGGGCTAGTGCACTGGGACGACCCAGAGGGATGGTATGGGGAGGGAGGAGGGAGGAGGGTTCAGGATGGGGAACACATGTATACCTGTGGCAGATTCATTTTGATATTTGGCAAAACTAATACAATTTGTAAAGTTTAAAATAAAATTATGATAAAATCCACAATTAAGCCATTAAAAAGAATACAAAACATGTATAATATCATATAAGAAGAATCACCAGTCGAGGGATGCAAGGGAGCAGTAACCCATGGCAGATTCATGTTAATGTATGGCAAAACCAATACAATATTGTAAAATAAATTTTTTTTTAAATTCACAATTAAAAAAAAAAGGAACTGCAAAAAAAATAGTAAAAGAAATAAAAAGAAACAAAGGGAAAAGTAAGGACAATGTGTAACATATATATAACTTGTATATATGCCTCACATCATCCTTACTTTTATATATATATATATAGATAGATAGATATGTTTTTTAGTTGTCCTTTATATGACTGTCCTTTTATTCTGAGATTGTGTTTTTCTGTATTTTTTATATCAAAATATTTTTCTCTTACAAATGTTGATGATCATAATAATTAGTTATTGTCCTTACTGGGCAAAATAAAAATTTGGTGATCTTCTTTGTGTCCTGGTATCTTTTACATGAAAATTTACTCATTCATACAACCCAAAGTCTGGAGATCACCAAACTATTAGCAAACACACAGTGTTTTGTTTTATTTGTTTTTCAGGTGGAGAGAAGTTGATTCATGGGTAAAATACAGACAGTTCAAACAAGGTTACAAACTAAGCTTTGCCATTCAATCATATCTTCACACATCTCTTTCCTATTAGCAAATTTTAGAGCCAGGAGTGAGCTTGAGGAACCTGGGGCACTGAGCATCAATGAGAAAGTGAGACGGGTGAGGGCAGGGGGCTCTGAGGATCATCTATGATGACATCACACTGGCACCAAGGGCTAATTCTGTCCTAGAATCTGCCCTGAAAGAGTCTACTATATTTCAGGAGACTTCTTAATATTGGTGTGTTGCTGCCAACAGGAAAAATATGGTCCTTGTGGATATGTCCATGTTCCTACTGCATTTTACTTTATCACCAAAGGAAGCAAGATTTGAGTTTCCTGACTAAAATCCTGCTTGGCAAACTAATAAGGACCTAATTCTTTTTTTTTTTTTTTTTAATTCGAGGCTAATTACTTTATAATATTGTAGTGGGTTTTGTCATACATCAACATGAATCAGCCACGGGCACGCATATGTTCCCCATCCAGAACCCCCTCCCACCTCCCTCCCCATCTCATCCCCCAGGGTCATCCCAGGGCACCAGCCCTGAGCACCCTGTCTCATGCATTGAACCTGGACCAGCGATCCACTTCACATATGATAATATACATGTTTCAACTCTACCCTTTCAAATCATCCTACCCTTGCCTTCTCCCACAGAGTTGAAAAGACTGTTCTTTACATCTGTGTCTCTTTTGCTGTCTCACATTTAGGGTCATTGTTATCATCTTTCTAAATTCCATATATATGCGTTAGTATACTGTATTGGTGGAGAAGGCAATGGCACCCCACTCCAGTACTCTTGCCTGGAAAATCCCATGGATGGAGGAGCCTGGTAGGCTGCAGTCCATGGGGTCGCTAAGAGTCGGACATGACTGAGTGACTTCTCTTTCACTTTTCACTTTCATGCATTGGAGAAGGAAATGGCAACCCACTCCAGTGTTCTTGCCTGGAAAATCCCAGGGATGGGGGAGCCTCGTGGGCTTCCGTCTATGGGGTCGCACACGACTGTAGTGACTTAGCAGCAGCAGCATACTGTATTGGTGTTTTTCTTTCTGACTTACTTCACTCTATAATAGGCTCCAGTTTCACCCACCTTGTTAGAACTAATTCAAATGCATTCTTTTTCATGGCTGAGTAGTATTCCATTGTGTATATGTACCACAGCTTTCTTATCCATTTGTCTGCCGATGGACATCTAGGTTGCTTCCATGTCCTAGCTATTGTAAACAGTGCTGCGATGAACACTGGGGTACACGTGTCTCTTTCAATTCTGGTTTCCCCAGTGTGTATGCCAAACAGTGGGATTGCTGGGTCATGTGGCAGTTCTATTTCCAGTTTTTTAAGGAATCTCCACACTGTTCTCTGTAGTGGCTGTACTAGTTTGCATTCCCACCAACAGTGTTAGAGGGTTCTCTTTTCTCCACACCCTCTCCAACACTTATTGCTTGTAGACTTTTGGATAGCAGCCATTCTGACTGGAGTGAAATGGTACCTCATTGTGGTTTTGATTTGCATTTCTCTGATAATGAGTGATGTTGAGCATCTTTTTATGTGTTTGTTAGCCATCTATATGTCTTCTTTGGAGAAATATCTATTTAGTTCTTTGGCTCATTTTTTGATTGGATCGTTTATTTTTCTGGAATTGAGCTGAAGGAGTTGCTTATATATTTTTGAGATTAATTCTTTGTCAGTGGCATCATTTGCTATTATTTTCTCCCATTCTGAAGGCTGTCTTTTCACCTTGCTTATAGTTTCCTTTGTTATGCAAAAGCTTCTAAGTTTAATTAGGTCCCATTTGTTTATTTTTGCTTTTATTTCCATTACTCTGGGATGTGGGTCATAGAGGATCCTGCTGTGATTTATGTTAGAGAGTGTTTTGCCTATGTTTTCCTCCAGGAGTTTTATAGTTTCTGGTCTTATGTTTAATCTTTATTCCATTTTGAGTTTATTTTTGTGTATGGTGTTAGAAAGTGTTCTAGTTTCATTCTTTTACAAGTGGTTGACCAGTTTTCCCAGCACCACTTGTTAAAGAGATTGTCTTTTTTCCATTTATACTCTTGCCTCCTTTGTCAAAGTTAAGGTATCCATAAGTGTGTGGATTTATCTCTGGGCTTTCTATTTTGGTCCATTGTTCTATATTTCTGTCTTTGTGCCAGTGCCATACTCTCTTGATGACTGTAGCTTTGTAGTATAGTCTGAAATCAGGCAGGTTGATTCTTCCAGTTTCATTCTTCTTTCTCAAAATTGCTTTGGCTATTCAAGGTTTTTTGTATTTCCATACAAATTGTGAAATTATTTGTTCTAGTTCTCTGAAAAATACCATTGGTGGCTTGATAGGGATTGCATTGAATCTATAGATTGCTTAGGGTAGTATACTCATTTTCACTATATTGATTCTTTCAATCTATGGACATGGTATATTTCTCCATCTATTTGTGTCATCTTTGATTTCTTTCACCAGTGTTTTATAGTTTTCTATATATAGGTCTTTTGTTTCTTTAGGTAGATATATTCCTAAGTATTTTATTCTTTTTGTTGCAATGGTGAATGGAATTGTTTCCTTAATTTCTCTATTTTCTCATTGTTAGTGTATAGGAATGCAGGGGATTTCTGTGTGTTAATTTTATATCCTGCAACTTTACTATATTCATTGATTAGCTCTAGTAATTTTCTGGTGGAGTCTTTAGGGTTTTATATGTAGGGGATCATGTTATCTGCAAACAGAGTTTTAATTCTTCTTTTTGCATCTGGATTTCTTTTATGCCTTTTTCTTCTCTTACTGCTGTGGCTAAAACTTCCAAACTATGGCTAAAACTATGTTGAATAGCAGTGGTGAGCGTGGGCACCCTTGTCTTGTTCCTGACTTCAGGGGAAATATTTTCAATTTTTCACCATTGAGGATAATGTTTGCTGTGGGTTTGTCATATATAGCTTTTATTATGTTGAAGTATGTTCCTTCTATTCCTGCTTTCTGGAGGGTTTTTATCATAAATGGATGTTGAATTTTGTCAAAGGCTTTCTCTGCATCTATTGAGATAATCATATGGTTTTTATCTTTCAATTTGTTAATGTGTTGTATTACATTAATTTGCAGATATTAAAGAATCCTTGCATCCCTGGGATAAGCCCACTTGGTCATGATGTATGATCTTTTAATATATTGTTGGATTCTGTTTGCTAGAATTTTGTTAAGGATTTTTGCATCTATGTTCATCAGTGATATGGCCTGTAGTTTTCTTTTTTTGTGGCATCTTTGTCAGGTTTTGGTATTAAGGTGATGGTGGCCTCATAGAATGAGTTTGGAAGTTTGCCTTCCTCTGCAATTTTCTGGAAGAGTTTGAGTAGGATAGGTGTTAGCTCTTCTCTAAATTTTTGGTAGAATTCAACTATGAAGCTGTCTGGTCCTGGGCCTTTGTTTGTTGGAAGATATCTGATTACAGTTTCGATTTCTGTGCTTGTGATGAGTCTGTTAAGATTTTCTATTTCTTCCTGGTTCAGTTTTGGAAAGTTATACTTTTCTAAGAATTTGTCCATTTCTTCCAAGTTGTCCACTTTATTGGCATATAGTTGCTGATGGTAGTCTCTTATGATCCTTTGTATTTCTGTGTTGTCTATTGTGATTCCTTCATTTTCATTTCTAATTTTGTTGAGTTGATTCTTCTCCCTTTTTTTCTTGATGGGTCTGGCTAATGGTTTGTCTATTTTATTTATCTTCTCAAAGAACCAGCTTTTAGCTTTGCTGATTTTTGCTATGGTCTCCTTTGTTCCTTTTTCATTTATTTCTGCCCTAATTTTTATGATTTCTTTCCTTCTACTAACCCTGGGGTTCTTCGTTTCTTCCTTTTATAGTTGCTTTAGGTGTAGAGTTAGGTTATTTGTTTGACTTTTCTCTTGTTTCTTGAGGTAAGCTTGTATTGCTATGAACCTTCCCCTTAGCACTGCTTTTACTGAGTCTCATAGGTTTTGGGTTGTTGTGTTTCTTATCTAGCCTGAAATGATGAATCCTTTTCAAATTCTTTTTCAGATATATGAGGCATATTTTTATTAAAAATCTATATGCAATTAATCACTCCAACTGGGACTCAAAAACATAGCCAGGTCTAGAAACTGATGAATGCTGGGCAGCATATTGATTAGCCTTGCTTATTGGCTTTAGAATTGACTCTTGAAACTCAAATGGGGTGACGTACTTGAGCTGCTTATTCCACCCCCTGCCCCCCACCACAGTCAAGGGATTATTATCTTGTTACTCCCACAAGCCAAACCAAATGGAAATGAGTCACCGCATGGCTGACTCCTGTCCTTGGAACACCCACATTAGGCTGAAACTCAGGCTCTAGTGGTCATTCTTCTGAGTCATAACTAACTCAGGAGCATAAGCTTATGACAAGGACATACTAAGTTTCTCCTACAGAATCTGGGGTAGACATTTCACCTGGAAAGAGCAGGTTGGCTCTCTCACTTTGGGAAATTTGAATTTGTTTTTTCAGAGCTCACACTCAGTGACAAAGATCTCTGGATGTTGTGGCATTCAGCCTATTATTTTTCAAAGCATCCCTATGCTATGCTATGCTAAGTCACTTCAGTCATGTCTGACTCTGTGTGACCCCATGGATGGCAGCCAACCAGGCTCCCCCATCCCTGGGATTCTCCAGGCAAGAACACTGGAGTGGGTTGCCATTTCCTTCTCCAATGCAGGAAAGTTAAAAGTGAAAGTGAAGTTGCTCAGTCGTGTCCGACCCTCAGAGACCCCATGGACTGCAGCCCACCAGGCTCCTCCACCCATGGGATTTTCCAGGCAAGAGTACTGGAGTGGGGTGCCATTGCCTTATCCAAGCATTCCTATAGTGTGGATAATAAATGTTCCTCATTTCTCTGGGGGACAGAGGCTCACTTTTGGTAAAATGGTTTAAGAAAAATCCCACAGTGTTAGGACATGAGCTTCTTCATATGTTAGCATATATACTGAGATTGCTTTGCTTGCAATGCCTAGATTTGGTGAAAAAAAAAATCCTGCAAGATTTTGGTTTTATTTATTTTTTGTTTGAGCTGGTCTTCATTGCTTTGTACAGGCTTTCTCTAGCTACAGACAGCAGGGACTACTCTTGGTTGCAGTGCACTGGTTTCTCATTGCGGTGCTTCTCTTGTTGCAGAGCATGGGCTCTAGGTGCACAGGCTTCAGTATTTGTGGCACAGGGGCTTAGTTGCTCTGAGGCATGTGGGATCTTCCCTGGCCAGGGATCAAACCCATGCACCCTGCATTGGCAGGCAGATTCTTATCCACTGCATTGCCAGGGAAGTCTCCTAAAAAAATTTTTTTTAATCCTTGACCACAGACCATATGGACAGAAGGTTGGATATAAGGAGTGTTTTCTTGGTCACTGGGCTTAAGATGTGTATCTGGCAGCCAGAGGGTTAGAGCTACAAGGAACCAGCCTCACAGTCACTGATGGACATTTTGAGTCGGAATTCTCTTACCCCAATTCAAGCCTCACAGTCTCCCCTTTACCAAGAGTTTGAGTGTGTTCTGACTTCTTTTCCCCCTCCCATGACTGAGCACGTCACTAGGATATGGCCCCTGCTCCTTCTGCTTGTCATGCAACTGAGATCTCCCCTAGGGTCTCCCCTGTCCCTGAAGACCTGTGTGAGATTGTTTTGGGCCCTGATTCTACACCTTGAGAAAGTCTACTGTTCATGCCAAGACTTTTCAAAATTCCCAGGAATTTTGCATTTTCATGGGCATCTCTCATTCCAGCTCCCTGCCCCTACTGAAGTCTTGATCTCTATTCTACCCTTCCAGAGTTGTTCTTTCTCCAGTCAGATATCAACCCAAAGATGGAGCTCAGCCCTTTTATTAAAAATAGATTTTATGTTTTAGGGCTGAGCTCTCGGGAGGACTTGGTTTCTTTGGGTCGGAGGTGGGAGTCCACAGGCATCATGGACAGATGTAAAGAAAACTGCATCTCAGGGCCTAAGACTGCAGTTCAAAAAAAGAAATTTTTAATAAAAAAAATAGATTTTATGTTTTAGAGCAGTTCTAGGCTCACAGCATGGTTGAGAGAGTTCTCATGTAAGCCCTGCCCCACACATGCACAGCCTCCCAAACTGCCTACATTCGGCACTGAAATGGTACATCTTATTATAATCAATGAATCTACACTGACACATTATTCTCATCCAAAGTCTGTAGTTTACATAGAGTATACTCTTGATGTTGTACATTCTTTACCATCTGAGCTACCAAGGAAGCACCAAACTGTCTTCCAAAAATGGCTATACCACTCTACATTATCACCAGCAGTAAATGAGAGTACTGTTGCTCCACACCCACATCCTCACTAGAATTTGGTGTTAGGGTTTTGGGTTTTAGACAATCTAGCAAGTAGATAGTAGTATCTCGCTGTTTTTGCTTTTTAAATTTGAGATTGATCTTATTGCCTCGTACATGATCATTGTTAGAAATGTTGCAAGTTGTGTCATCTCATCACACTATGTGTGATTCTACTCAAATATTTTTCCTTGTTGTTGTTTTAATTTGTAATTCCCTAATGACATAAGACGGAGAAGACAATGGCACCCCACTCCAGTACTCTTGCCTGGAAAATTCCATGGACAGAGGAGCCTGGAAGGCTGCAGTCCATAGAGTCGCTGAGGGTTGGACATGACTGAGCAACCTCACTTTCACTTTTATGCATTGGAGAAGGAAATGGCAACCCACTCCAGCGTTCTTGCCTGGGAGAATCCCAGGGACAGGGAAGCCTGGTGGGCTGCCGTCTCTGGGGTTGCACAGAGTCAGACACGACTGAAGTGACTTAGCAGCAGCAGCAGCAATGACATAAGATGTTGAGCATCCTTTCAAATGCTTAATTGTCATCTGTATAATTTTTTTGATGAAGAACTCTTTAGATCTTTTGCTCATTTTTATATCAGGTTTTTCATTTCCTTAATGCCGACTGTCAAAGAGTTCTGTATATATTTGGGATGAGTCCTTGATCCAAAAGTTTTTTGTATAAAATGTAGTTTGGCAAATATTTTTCTTTTGCAAATACTTTCTCTCCATTTGTGGCCTTCTTATTTTCTTGAGGTTGATAGTTTTTTTATTCTCAATTTTTAAAGATATAATTCTGTTACCTCCTGGTTTCTACTGGTACAGTTGATACAATGGCTGTAATTCTTTTCTTTCAGGTTTTTAAAAGGTTTTTCTGTTTGTCTTTGGTGTTTTTTGCAATATACAATACATTCAGATATTGTTTTATTTTTATTTACCTTTCATGGAACTACTGTACAATCTTAATACAGGAGTAATGCTTTTCATCAGTTGTAGAAAATTCTTAGCCAATAACTTATCAAATAGTGTTCTTCTCTCATTCTCCTGATTCTCTTCCTTCAATACTCCAATTGTATGTTGGAACTTAATCTATCCTCCATGCCTCCTGCTGCCATCTCATGCTTTCCATCTCTTTGTTTGTGTCTGTATTTTGTGTACTTTTCTCAGGTCTATCTTTTTGTTTATGGATGCTAACTTTAGCTGCATTTAATCTCCTACTTACCTGTCATTAGCTTTCTATTTCTGAGATGTTCAAAATCTTTTACTTTATTTTTTTTCCTGGTACACAACATATTGATTCAATGTTTCTATACATTACAAACCCTTCACTTTAATAATGGGGGACCTGAGGCACAGAGGTGTTAGCCAACAATGTATAATATAGTCTTGTGAGTTGGAGAAAGAGTTGAGACTTGAATCTAGGTTCAAAGTATGTAGAAATGATATTTGGACCAAAAAATTTTTAAACCTCTCTAGAGATCCCTTGTGTGAAAGGCTAGGGTCTAGTTTCTGATCAGTGTGAAGAAACACAATGTGAAAGTGACTAGTCAATCACTAAAGCTTTTTATTATATTGCCATCAGTCTGCCCTACTATTATTTGCTGTTTTCTGAGTTTAGAGTTCCACATTTAAGCTACAATCAACTCAGGGAGATAATCACCACTATTATGTGATTTTACAGATGAACACAATGAGGATTAGAGAAGTGAAGTGATATAGCTGTTGCCTCTAACAGCTAGTCAGCAGTGGCATGAGGATGAACCCAGGCTGTTGCCTCCAGAGCCCAGTGCCTTTCTGCTACTTTCCTCTGCCATCTTCCCTCTCCTGTGGTCTCTGGGCTGAAGGCAGGGTCAGTGCCACAGAAGCTGCAAATAGCTTGACCACATTCACTACCCAGTTCCATCAAATAACTATATTTGATTCTTTGCAGCTTCATAATTGCCAATTCACCTGCTCCCTAAAATGTATTTTAATCAGTGTCCAAGGTGCTTCCTCAATCATCACTGGACATGTATGTATGCATAGGGCAGAAAATGTGGGTGGTGGGATGTGTATGTTCCTAGGTGAGGTGGAACAAGACAACGTTCTGCCTTCCTGTTTCAGCTCCTCCCATAAACAAATGCCCTTTTTGCAGTATTTTTAGTGCCATGTTATTCATATCTTTGTGTTTTTTGTTGGTGATTTCTTTATTTAAAATGGCCCAAGCATAGTACTGAAGTGCTGGCTAGGGCTCCTAAGCACAAGAAGACTGTGATGTGTTTTACAGAGAAAGGGATATATTAGATGAGCTTTGTTCAGGCATGCGTTCTAGTGCTGTTGGTCACGAGTTCAATGTTAATGAATCAACAATGTACATTAAATAAGATGTCTTTAAGCAGAAACCCACATAAAACAAAGTTATGTATTGACCAATTGATAAAATGTGACCTGAGGCTCACAGTAACTGAACTCTGTATTCCCTCAGGGGGCAATGATTCCGTATTCGCTAATTCAATGTTCCTGGCAACTGTAGAATGTAATAACAATGATTAAGAAGAATCAGCTGTATTTCATGCTGCCTCATAACCTGCCTTACCTAGGTTTTTAAGTTAAAACGGCAGTAGTACCTTGGGAGAGCCACACGGATAAAGCCATTTCATCTCTAATCACTGTTTCATTTGATGTAGAGCTGATTTACGATGTTGTGTTAATTACTGCTGTACAGCAAAGTGATTTAGATATAAATCCATTCCTTTGGCATCTCCTAGTATTGTGTGGCTTAGCCACTGGGAGCCCTACTCAGCCAACCTGCTGGGACCTACAGGCAGTGCCCTCTGCTCCTGCTTTATCCTCCCCACAGAGGGGAGCCTGGCTAATCAGGAAAGAAACTCCCTCAAAAGGTAAACAGTGAGTAGAGTGTACATATGGTGGAAGACAAATGGCTCTTGGTACCATGTTGTGGAAATTTTCTCACTCGGGAAGATAAAGGCGCGGGGCAAGCCCAGGTGGCACTGTTGAGTCCCCGCCTCCTTACGTGGTCCACGGTGACGTGTGTGCCAGCCTCTCTAAGAAAGCTCCATCCTAACACTCAGCACCCTCAGAACTTGACTGTCCGCCTGTCGAGTGGTACTCTGTGTCAGCTCTGCACACCACCATGTCCGTGACCGCCTGCCAGGGCTTGGGGTTTGTGGTTTCACTGCTCGGGATTGCAGGCGTCATTGCCGCCACCTGCATGGACCAGTGGAGCACCCAGGATCTGTACAACAACCCGGTGACAGCTGTATTCAACTACCAAGGGCTGTGGCGCTCCTGTGTCCGAGAGAGCTCTGGCTTCACCGAGTGCCGGGGGTACTTCACCCTGCTGGGGCTGCCAGGTAAGGACAGGTACCTGACAAGATGTGGGGGCAGACAGAGCTGAACAGGAACAGCCACCTCTGCCTGGGGCACCGCCAAGGGACCACTGGGGAGGGAGGAGCAACAATCCCCACCGCTGAGGTGGGAACAGGAAGTGCAGGAAACTTAGGGACAGGAGCTTCTTGGAGCTGGTAGGACTCTTGTATCCCTAACTAGTTGGTACCCAACCGGCACATTTTTAAAATAACTCTACTGCACACAAGTCTCAATCACCCACAGGCTCAGGACTCAGGAGGCCCAAGTCATAGCCACTTCCTTCCTTTAGTCCCAGATCCTCCGCCCTGATTTGGATAGGTGAGTCTCCTGAATGGAGTTCCATCTCTGGCCCTCTGTGCCTAGTCCCAGGTTCCAGGGCACCTATGCACAGAGCAGCAACAGAAAGTGGGCAGAGGAAAAGAACTGGGTGCTATGTTTCTCTGGGGGATACCAGATGGGTCTGCCCCTTCTCTGCATCTCCTGACCTCCAAAAAGTATTGATCACATGGAACCAGCTTCTGAGTTCTCTCTGCACAGAGGAACCTTGTAGAAAGTGCACTCAGCCATGCAGGGCAAAAGAGTGACAGCTGTGATGTGCAGGCTGCCCTATTAGTTTCGTAAGGATTTGTTTGCTTCACAGATGGGTCATGTTAACAAAGAAAACTTCAAGCCTCAAGAGCAGAGATTGTTAAAAGTGTCTTTCACTCAGGTATCAGAGTAAGACAATAAATACACTTATTTTTATTTCTTAGTTCTTTTTTCCTTTCATAAATATTCATCAAAGTCTGGAGAGAGACAATGATGAAAGGTGGGCACAGTAAGGAGGATCAGAAATAGATACTAGGATTTCTCCTCCAGGAATTTTCCATTGGGTTGCAGAGCCAAGATATAGGCCCACACAGAAGGTACAAGTTGAAGACTCTGTCTCACAATGATTCAGTCTTTCATGCATTCCATACTTGGGGATGGAGAGCTCAGAACAGCTTCAGGATTCTGTGGACCTGGCATCCCAAAAACATGAAAGTGCACACCAGGGTGGTATGATAAGGTGACAAGTAAGGAAAATAGACGGCTAGTGCTTCAGGAGATGAGAGAAAGATGACTTGTTCAGGAAGAGACCCACTGGAAAGGAAATCCCACAAGTGACCCTTGAAAGGTAGTTATGAGTTAGAGGTGCAGCATCATAGCAGGAAAAACAGCATGGGCAAAGGCATGAAGGTGTTAAAGGTTGTTTCCACCTGAGGCTTACTTGGGAGGAAATGAAGGAATGACTTTGGTAGGAAGAGAGGATTTATATGGAGATGATGGTGGAGAGCACTGAATGCCAGGCTAAGAGAGGAATGGCCTGTATACAAATGAGAACATAAGCCAGATCCCTGGGTGACCAGTGGCCGATTCAGTGGGATCTCCCTCCTCCAGGGACTGGAGAAAGGTGAGCCACTCCCACGTCTCTATGTCCTACTGACCCCTCCTGAGCTCCAGGTCTAACCATCTGCCCTTGGAATTCACCCTCAACTCAAACGCAAAATGCCCCTGGTCTCTCAGAGACCTCGGTTCATGGGCCTGGGTCCACACAGAGCTAGAGGCCCTGAAGGAGAGAGTCAGACTGAGGCAGAGCACCCAAGTGACACCTGAGAGGTCATACAGCTTCATAAATTGCAAACAACAATGGCAGACCAGGCACTAGCACTTGAGCCAACGATTGCCTTGAAGTACTTTGTATAATCTCTACAAGCCACCCCGTCCATGAACTTGATGCTATCATTACCACCCTTTTAGAAACAAGGAAGCTGAGCTGGGGTAACTTGCCCAAGGTCACATGCAGATAGAGCTAGGGCTCAGACTGTGTCCTACCTGCACCCAAGTCCCAGCTCACAGCCCTCACAGGGAGCCCCACGGCTCTCAGACACAAAGCAGAAATCCCCAGTGCAAACGCATCTTCCTAGCCTCACCTCTTACCTAAGACTGGGGCTGCAGTCTTGGGGGCGTCCTAGAGTAGCAACAGCTGTCAACATGCCATATTTTGCAGGTCAAGACATGAAGACTCAGAGAGGCAAAGTGACTTACCCACATTCACAGAGCTAAACTGGGGCCGGACTGAAACTGTTTTAGGGCCTTCTCTTAGAACCTTTGTGTGTGTTATGTGTGAAGATCCTGCCACTAGATAGTTCAGAGAAGTATTTTTCAAAAAGAATTTTGTAGAAATCCATTTTAAAAGAAAAAAATTCTTGCAGCCCTTCAATATTGATTTCAATTATACTCATTTTATGTCACCTTAACATGGACATGTATAACAATAGATTTAAATTTCTAATGCACATAAATTTTATACAAGGAACCAAAACCACATTTGCAATTATAATGTAAATACCACTAAATAAACCCAAATGTCAAAATTCACTTGATATTAGGGATATTATTGGTTTTCACTTGGAGTTTAATAGGACAAAGATACAGTTCAATTTTGTATTTCACCTCTCTCAAAGCTTTGACTTTAGTATTATTAATGCAGATTCTCTATTCACCTGAGTTTGTTTTATAAAGTGGTATTAATAAATTCAAGTTACTCACATCTGTCACCCTTAGCCACCACTTCATCAGGGAATTGTCCTCTCTTATCCGTGGTGATGAGGCATCTACGACATGATGCTTTTTGCAATGATTTTGTTCATTTGAGGTGAGGTTGGGATGTGGTGCTTCTGAAATGTGGCTCTAAGACTATTGACCTGATTATTTCTGGGATCTGGGGAGGAAAAGTTCTCTGCTGTGTATTTGCAAGTATGTGTGCTCAGTCGTGTCCAACTCTGTGACCCCAGGGATTGTAGCAAGCCAGGCTCCTCTGTCCATGGAATTTCCCAGTCAAGAATACTGGACTGGGTTGCTATTTCCTTCTCCAGGGGATTTTCCCGACCCGGGGATCAAACCCAGGTGTCCTGCTTTGAAGGCAGATTTTTTACCATCTGAGCCACCAGGCTATTTCATACTCCAGAGGATCTCCCCAACCCAGGGATCAAACCCAAATCTCCAACGTCTCCTGCATTGGCAGGCAGATTCTTTACCACTGTGCCACCCACCACTAATTGTTGCAATCAGGTTTGTGCAAAATAGGATGTGCAGTACTTTTTGGTGATGCTCCTGCAGAATTGACCACCAGGACACAGGTTTCTGAGTCATAGTACCAGCGCCACAAGGTGGAAGAAATTCCCCTGACTCCATTTCTGTTTGAGCTGGAATGAACCCTTTGTTCATGGATCAGTTAAGGCTTTCACCTCACTGACTCCTGGTATAAACATGATCATATATACCAACGTAAACCTAGACCATAAGTGGCCAGCCTGAGGGTCTGGAACATATTTGCTTTAATTTTTTCCATTGTCATTGAAATAAAAGCACAGAATTTTTTAATTTCCATAGAGAAGCAACACACTCCCAAGAATGCAAACACAGATACTTAGGCTCAGAGGGAAGAAGTCAAGCACAACTGAACCCTCCAGAGAAACGCGAGGTACTGGACTGACAGTCAACCTTCCTAGACAGAGTCATTTCACTAAAACCAAAACTGTCAGCCACCCTATCCTGGACTGACCAAGTTTAGACAAGGTCCCCTCTTGGCAGGGACAGGAAGGAAAAGTAAAGCCTTTGGTCTTCCCATATACACAGAAGTAATAAGGAAGTAACTGTAACACACACAGAAAAATAAAAGTAAAAAATTTTTAAACTCAGTAACACAGAAATCATGGCACTAGAAAGAACATTTATGCATTCAACAAACATTTGTTGAGTACCTACTATGTCCCAAGCTGTCTGCACATGGGGAAAGGTTCACAAATCTAAAAGAGAGACAGAGGATAAACAAACCGTTGCAGTGCAAAGTTTCTCAACCTAGGCACTATTGATACTTTAAGCCATATAATGCCTTTTGTAGGGTGCTGTTCCCCACATTACAGAGTATTTAGCAGCATCCCTAGCCTCCATCCACTAGATGTGCGTAGCAGCACCTTTCCCTCCCTAGTTAAGACAGCAGAAATGTCTTCAGACTTGTCATATATCCCCTGGGGGCAATAGTGGCCCCAGTTAAGAACCACTGTTATAAAGCATAGTCAGTGTCTCATATGGTACAGGATGTAGACATGAGGGAAGGGAAGACTTCCCAAAGGAAATGACAGCTGAGCTGAGTTACTTAGTTATGACAAGTATGAGTTACCCAGAAAGACAAAGAGGTAAAGAGTTTTTCAGAAAGAGGGAAACATTATTGGAAAAGACACAGTGGCATGAGAGAGTGTAGTGTATTAAGAGAATTAAAATAACTTAAATCTCTTTGTGAGGCAACACAATACAGGGTTATGTGTTAAACTCTTAGGAATAACATCTTTAAATGTTGCTGCTAAGTCACTTCAGTTGTGTCCGACTCTGTGCAACCCCATAGACAGCAGCCCACCAGGCTTCACCGTCCCTGGGGTTCTCCAGGCAAGAACACTGGAGTGGGTTGCCATTTCCTTCTCCAATGCATGAAAGTGAAGTGAAAGTGAAGTCGCTCAGTCGTGTCTGACTCTTTGCGACCCCATGGATTGCAGCCTACCAGGATCCTCTGTCCATGGGATTTTCCAGGCAAGAGTACCGGAGTGGTTTGCCATTGCCTTCTCCGATCTTTAAATGTTAGGCAAAAATAAAAATGAAAAAGGAAGTTTACTAAGGAAAATTTAAACATCAACTAAAAAGGAATATATACTACAGGATCCTAGATAGGGATATTATAAAAATGTGAATTTCTTCCTAATTAATATATAATAAATAATATATTTAACTAATTGTATTATAATAATAATATAACATATTGAGACCTTACTCTGCCCTAGGCATTGGTTCAAGAAATTAGCATATGTTAATTTATATTTTAAATCTAATTTGTGTGATTATATAAATTTACATCAATTACCTTATACTTACTTTAATTTTCACAACTCTATGAGGTAAGTAGTGCTATTATCTCCATTTTATAGATGAGGAAACTGAAGCACAAAGGGGCTATAGAACTTTCCCAGTGACACTGTGATAGTAAGTGGCAGTTGAGAATTCAAACTCAGGCAGGTTTTTTGCAGAACCTAAGCTTGTAAGAATAATATTACAAGAATTCTAATCAAAATGCTAGTGAGAGTTTTCCCTTGGGAGCATGGCAAAGTGGTTATCTATAAGAAGAAGCAGATGAAATTAATCTTTAAATTTTTTTAAGGATAATATTAATATAAAAGTAGAGAGTTAACTCTGCCAGATATTCAACCAAATTCTAAAGATGTGATAATTAAAAGTGTGCTTTGTCCCAAAGATAGACACAGGTCAATGGAGCAAAGTTTAAAATTAGGAAGACATATATGTGAATTTAATATAGGTAGAGGAGGTTTTACAAAGCATGAGGAAAGGGAAAGTTATTTAATAAGTGCTGTAAAAATTATTGATTAGCTTTTTTGAGGGAAAAAAATGAATCATAGACTACAAACCAAAATAGGTTCCAGATTAATTAAATGTAAAGATACACAAAACACTTTTAAATTTTCTAAAATTCTAAACTAATTCTAGTATCATTTCTAAATGGAAAATAAATTCCTAAGCATAGAAAAGAACACTCATTTTACTACATCATTTAACAGATTTTTATTAAGCACCTATTATGCACTAGCTACTGTGAACATGTAAATGGAAAACACTGTATTTTTCTAAAACCATGAAAAAAATTAATAAGCAAATATTCAATGTGAAAAGATCTTTTTAGTAATCGTAACACTATATTAAGATCCTTAACAAATAATTCATGTAAGTTGATAGACAAAATGCCAAATTCCAGTAAATATATGAGGAAGAAGTGATAATTCACGAAAAAGAAAAACAAACACTGCACAAATATTTGTTTAAAAAATAGTTTCAAACTCATTGATAATCAAAGTAATGCAAATTTAAACATGCGATCATGTATAACAACAAATTCACAAAGCAGGTAAGGGTTTCAGTGAGGCAAGATCTTTCAAATGCTGTTGATGCTTCAGATGCTGTTTACTAGGAATAAAATTCATAGAAAAAAAGTCTGCCTCTACATAAAAAAGATTTTTTTTTTTAAGATTTTTTTAAAGCCTCATACCCTTTGACATCTTAATTCCTGTCTTAGGAATCTGTCCTAAAATAGTAATCAGAAATACTGGCAAAAGAGTCATGTGAAAAATGCTCATCATTAACATTGTTTTTCATACAAACAAAAAACTGGGGGAGGGGTAAAGTCTAATTATCTAAGAATAGATGCTGTTTTGGTGAACAGTTGGACTTCTTTATGAAAGTGAAAGTGTTAGTTGCTCAGCTGTGTCCAACTATTTGTGATCCCATGGACTGTAGCCCATCAGGCTACTCTGTCAATGGAATTCTCCAGGCAAGAATACTGGGAGTGAGTAGCCATTCACTTCTCCAGGGGATCTTCCCAACCCAGGGATCAAACAGGATTTCCTGCATTGAAGGCAGATTCTTTACTGTCTGAGCCACCAGGGAAGTCCAGCATTTCTATATAATGAAATTCTAACATATTCATAGATTAAATATTTAATATTAAATATATTAAACAATGTTTACAAAGTACTTTAATTGAATATGTATGCAATTAAGTGAAAAGAGAAAAACAGTAAATTGTATGATCTCTTAATTATGTAAAAAATATATACAGAGAATAGATTAAAAAGAAAGTATGCCAAATATTTTGTATAAGGTTTAAAATTATGAGTAAGATTTGTCAACATTTTCCTGCTTCTAAATTTTCTATTATGAGCACTAAAAGGTAGAGTCAGAAGTTAAGACTATAAAGTGTGTTAATATTTTAAAAGAAAAAAATCAATGGATATATCAATCATTTGTCTTGCTAATAATACTAATTTAACTCCTCCCATATTCCTAGCTGTAATATTTTATATTGATATTTGACTGCCATATTGCCTAATTAGCATAGATATTGTTGTATTAATATTCCTATAACAAGGTAAAGAAAAGTTAGGGGAAATGTTTTCTCCAATATCAGTAAAATAACATAAGCTCCTGAAAATGTACAACCTGAAATGACAACACCAGAACCATATTTAAAGTTGAATATAGGGAGGATTCCCCTCAAGAAGTCAGCAAAATTTTTTGCTTCATTGTAAAAGTGACTAAACAAAGTTGAAACAGACCCATTATTGTTAAACACAATGAGATCATGGATTGTTATCATTATTATATACTATTATAATCAGACCATGAACTGTCATTGTCATTAGAGATACATTTAATATAGTTTAACAAAGCCCATTGCCATAAACAAGGAAGCCAGATGTTTCTCTGTGGACCCCCAATTACTCTTTAGCAGTGACTGCTAAAGCAGCAGTCCACTCATTCTAGAGCACAGAAAACTCACCAGAAAGTGAAAAATCCCATTTTCCACATGTTTTAAAGCATGTTAACACTTGTCAACCCACTCCAGAATTCTTGGCTGGAAAATTCCATGGACAAAGGAGCTATGGAGTCACAAAGAGTTGGACACAGCTGAGCTTGCACACACATAAATGTATACTTATTTCATATTTTTTAAAGTGTGTACACTTAGAATCCCTCTCTACTCATTCAGTATTCTGCCTAAGTAGAGGGAGCTTTACTTTATCCTTTAAAGCTAACTTTTCCTTCCTCCAAAAATATAAAGTGACTGTCACCACTTCAAACAAGAAAGAAAGATTAATTCATTGTTACTTGAATATCTTTTTATTCTGTCTTGAAATTTTGCATAAAAACATTTTCATAGGAAAATGAGAGGGAAAACTGTCATGATTGAAACTAGGTAACTATAATAACCTTTTCTTTTTAATTTTGCCATTTTCAATCTACATTTGGGTGGTCAATGATGGGGGTGAGGGTGTAAACAAGTGTCATAAAATGAACAACTGGAAACAAAACTCTTATAAATCTTTCTGAATAAAAAGCCTAACTTTTAATTGAAATAAGAGTGAAATGAGCTCTGTCCACAGGAACAGTGGCAGAATCATTCCTGAATTATTCTAACATTTTCCAATCTAATTGGTTGATCCCCGTCCACCAGCAGAGACCAGGGTCACTTCTAACTGTCCCCTCCCCACCTTTTAGACTTGGCCTTATAGCTCAGTTCAGGAGTTACAGAGCCACCAACAGGACTTCACCTAAGTCGTATAACTCTTGCCTACTCTCTTCTTGGGGCTTTCTGGCTCATTCTTCTTACCATGCAAACCCTGATCACAGAACCTAAAGCAAGGTATGTGGTTGAGGGGAGTGTTGCCTCCATTCAAATCAGAGGGGAGACCTTGCATATTTGCTTTCTGTGTTTGCTGGGAATAAAGCCATGGGAGTGGTGACTGGGTGCACCCAAGATAACATTGAAATGTCCAGATGCACAGGCTTGTTTCCTGGAGAATGTGTATAGACTAGAGATTGGGGTATAGGTGTGTATCAGGGCCTTGACATCCAGATTCAAGGAACGTCTCGCTAAAATGTGTCTGAATTCAGACGCCAGACACATACCACCCACAGGAAGTAGCAGGTCCATCAATTCTCTAATGTAATTCTAAAATCAAATTGTGTCTACAAAACACACTGGCTGATGGCTGGCCAAGTCTCTGTTTTGGTGATTCCTGACATTTTGACCAACTGTAGTAAAGACTGTTCTGCAAAATGTAGAGGAGAACAGTGTATGACACCTGAAAGGGTGCTGAAGTGTTTCAGCTTATCCTGTCCATGTTACAGATGAAAACTCTGTGATCCACATAAGCGGAGCCATTTGCCCCAATCGCCCAGCACACAGCATGTCAAGGACCGGGTCAGGAGCAGATGCTAGGCCTGGTCAGGGTCTCTGGTCCAGCCTGCCTGTTTCCTCCTCATGGCCTTTTGTGGAACTTCTGTGTCTGCTTGCCACATGGTCTTCATTTGGTTCCTGCGAGTGAAAGGGTGAGATGTCCGTCAACACAACGCCCTGCTTCTTCCCATCCCAGATCCAATTCCGGCAGACCCAGAGTATAGCTGTAGGATATGGCTCCCCTCTCAAGAGTGGGGACAACTCTGCCTGCCCTGTCACTCCATATGGAAACAGAGAAGGAGTCCCAGACTAGAAGTTGAGATGGGACTTCCACCTTTGCCATCTTTTAAATTCAGCAGCTGTGGTGCAAGGCACCAGGGCAAGTACCTTAACCTCTTTACCTTGCTTGACTCACCACCCCCTCCCCCCAAAACTATGGGTGGGGAATAATTAATACCTGCTCTACCCATTTCTGTAAGATCAAAATGGAAAGATGTCAGTGTAATGGTGGTTTACGAGTTGTGAAGAGAAAATGTCTGGTGTGAGACAGAGATTTCTGGAGCCGTGTTTTTTAAGTGAGGTCAGTCGAACTGGTTTCCCGTGATGAACAGGGCCTCAAGGAAGGCTTGTGTGTGTGGTCGGGGGTGGAGGGACGCGAGTCTTAGCTGCGCTTCTTCCCTTGGGGCAGACCCAGAGCCGGGGTGGGGCAGGGGTCCACTCAGACTGCCGCGCCCTCAAACCAACCCGGCCTGTGCCACTCCCCAGACAAGTGCCTCTTGGGGCTGCTTCCCTAACAAATGAAAAAATAATGTCCTTGAACCAAGAGTGAAACTGAACTATCTAAGGAAAACACTGTGAACAAACACAGAGGGCCGAGGAAAGCCATCTGATCAGAGCAGCTCCCCGGGAGCTCGGCAGGACGAAGGCGGCAGCTGGGCGGGAGGACGGAGAGCCGGGCCATGTCCACCACCAGATGCCAAGTGGTGGGCTTCCTGCTGTCCATCCTGGGCCTGGCCGGCTGCATCGTTGCCACGGAGATGGACATGTGGAGCACCCAGGACCTATACGACAACCCGGTCACCGCTGTGTTCCAGTATGAAGGGCTCTGGCGCAGTTGCGTGCAGCAGAGCTCAGGCTTCACCGAGTGCCGGCCCTACCTCACCATCCTGGGCCTGCCAGGTAGGCGTGGGCACAGATGAGGCCGGGAGCCGGCTGCTGCTTTCACCGCAGCCAGGAGGGACCTTGGAGTTGGGCTCAGGGCAGGACTCTCACAGCACTGGCTCCCATCAGAGGTGTAAGAGGAGAAGTTGGCCCCATGTCAAAGAGGGCTATGTAGACCTAGGGGAGAACATCCAAGATTTTATACTCAAAGGAATCGCCAGTGAGGAAGCGAGTCATGAGAACAAGGGGGCTATGGTGAGGGCAGGCTCCTGATGCTAGAAGAGACAATATTGCTCAAGGAGAAAAGTAATTGTGTGCAGGTATGTGCGTGTGACTTGCTCTTGCCTGCACATACCTAGGGCTAGGTAGGATGGTGAATATTTTCTTACCATCAAAAAACGTTTATCAGGAGTTAATATAATTTCATCATCAATTTGGTTAATTTTTCCTTTGAGAAGTCAGAGTCTCAGTCAGTGCCAGAAAGTATATATCGCCTTCAAATTACAAATATCCTTTCTCTGCATTTGTGTTGAGAGGTTCTGGTGTGCACTCTTCAAAAACAATGCATGTCAAAATATAATTACAGAACTATAATAATTGTAATAGTCTCAGAATATAAATATAATTATAAATGACATCCTTTCACCCCTGGAGATGGTATCAGCTAAATCCTTGTTTCTAATAGATAATTAGTTCAAATAGGAATCATAGGAACTTTGCATTCTAGATATTATGGGACCTCTACTTGATTTTTTTTTTTTAAAGCAAAGAAAGAAATAAAAGGTTAATCAGTGGCCCCAAGGAGTAGCCCTGATGTGAGTTTGTTGAAGAAAGGAAAACAGGGCTAGGTTTTGCCTCTCTGAAACAAATACCTTGTGGACAGGTAGATGGGGATAAATTTGCAGCAAACTGCAAGGCCTGTGAAGCCCTTGAAATTGAATTCTGAAAAGCAACTCAATTATCTCCATTTACAGAAAGAAATAGAAAGTGGGTGTCAGAGTAGAACTGGAGTGTTTATTCCATCTTTAGAAGCCACTTGTATTGTGAAACAGACTGATCACTGACTGAGATCTGCTTAAAGCAGTAAGGGAGGCTGGCTGGAGGGAAGAAAGCCCCAGAGAGTGGCTGATGCTACAGGGCAAAGGTCAGAAAGGAGGAGATGCAAGACCATGGATTGTTGAGTTGCTGCTGCTGCTGCTGCTAAGTCTCTTCAGTCGTGTTGGACTCTGTGCGACCCTATAGACGGCAGCCCACCAGGCTCCCCCATCCCTGGGATTCTCAAGGCAAGAACACTGGAGTGGGTTGCCATGTCCTTCTCCAATGCATGAAAGTGCAAAAATGAAAGTGAAGTCGTTGAGTCGTGTCCAACTCAGCAACCCCATGGACTGCAGCCCACCAGGCTCCCCTGTCCATGGGATTTTCCAGGCAAGAGTACTGGAGTGGGGTGCCATTGCCTTCTCCAGTTGAGTTGCTAGCTACACCCAATTTTAACTATTAAATAAAAGAGTAAGAATGACCTTGTATTCAAAATGAAGGCAGGACATTTCATGACTTCAGCTCAATTACCTCTTCCCAGGACCCCATCACACAGTATCAGTCTCTGGCTCATTCTCTGTCTTTCCACACATGAGAATCCCAAATAGCCACACTCTCCAATGTGGTCAGATCGCATTGCTACCACCCTCATTGTTTTTCCATTCTACTGAGGGATCCCATCATCCCTAAGTCCTCTCAGAATCTCTCCTCATCGCCCATCAACAGTCTACTCTGCAGAACGAGATTCCTTCCCTGCCACCTGTCCAAGACCAGCCTCTCCACCAGGGCTCTGAGGGCCCTGCCCCCTCTTGTGTGGCCACCCCTGCTGACCTCTTCTTGGCCCTCCGCTTCTTGCCTCTTTCATCTTTCCTCCTCACTTACGCTTATATCATCTTTTCCTGGAAAACCTTCCTGATTCAGAGCGTTCTCAAGTTCTCTCTCTCCCTAGCTCACTGACAATCAAACTAAAAGACAAAGTTTTTCTCCTATCCCTCCCTCCTCACTCTTAACCTCTTGCATTCCGGTTTCTATCCTTTATTCCTTACAATGTTTGCTCTTTTGACTATGGCAGAAGGTCAGGCCGAATCTTTCAGTCACCAGCTTCCAGTTCTCTGCTCTCCTCTTCCTGGATATTTCAAGGCCCAAACACCTTCCATGGTTCCTCACTCAGCTTAACTAGGGGCAGATGTGACAGCCTGACACACACCTCCAGCATTACTCACCTTCCTTCCATTACCCATCTCTTACCAGCCCGCTACCCCCAGCCCATGCTTCTCCCTTCACAGAGAGAACCCCTGCCCTGCCTGTCTGCATCAGAACTGCATCCCACCAAAAGGCAGGATAGCCATTTCCTGGGCCTGAGTTTGTGGAAAAAGAGATACTTTAAATCACTAATCATGTGTGGCCATGGAGAAGAGTGTGGATTTAAGAGTAGCCAGTCCTCAATGCAGCAGGAGTGGCCACAGTGCAAATTGGCATCCTGAAATGCAATTATTTGTTTGATGACTTAAGATGTGGCTGACTGACTGGGGTAAGGGAAGAGTGGGAGGATTATTAGGAGGAAAAGACTAGGGAAAAAACTCAAAAGCTACAGGCAGGATCATAAGGCAATGAAGAAGTCAGAGAGGAGGCCAGAGGATGGCTTGTGGATACTTATGGGGCTCCCAAGGGGGTTGAAAGGATTAACATGAACCAGCCAGGACCCAGTGCCTAGAGAGGATGAGGCCACCAGAAACAGTTGCTGAAAGCATATTCTTGAGCATGACAAAAGGCCTTGGGAGGAAACACCTGAAGCAGGGAAGCGGGGAGGAATGCCTGGAGGTAAAAATGGAAGGTTGCAGAGAGCTTAATTTTGACCTGGAACTCAGGGAGGAATATTATCCTCCTGCAGACAATAAGTGCTGTCTGTAAGTGCTATAAAGGCATGAGGCCGATACTATTTTAATGCTTTAATCATCATAATCACCACTACCAATTATTCAATTCTTCTTTGCTCTTTACTTGCAAAAATCTCACTTTTCATTTATCTGAGAAGAATGTATCACATTTAGTTGGAACTGGCAGCCATAGAATAACTTAATTCTATTCATCTGAGGGTCGGACACGACTGAGCGACTTCCCTTTCACTTTTCACTTTCATGCATTGGAGAAGGAAATGGCAACCCACTCCAGTGTTCTTGCCTGGAGAGTCCCAGAGACAGCAGAGCCTGGTGGGCTGCCGTTTATGGGGTCACACAGGGTCGGACACGACTGAAGTGACTTAGCAGCAGCAGCAGCTGTAGTATACCTACAGAGATGAAGGAGGTAAATGGTGGTGGTACCAGGACCGTTTACCTGTATATTGCCAGTGCTGTATAGTTTATAGCCCAGGATTCTCTGCACTGAATTCCAAACAACCAATGTAGCATGCAATTCTCCAAAGACAGTGCCCAGAAATAAAAACAGCTATGGTTTATTGGACTGCACAGAAACTCCAGTTTAATCTTCACAGTAATACAAGGAAATATGTATTAGCTTTATTTTTACAAAGGTAAAAACTGAGGCTCAGAGAGCATGGCAAGGTAACATGCCCAAGTTCCCATGGATAGAGGATGACAGAAGTAGGCTATGAACACACAATGAAAGGCTTCCAAGTTGTGTCATCTCCCTGCCCACACTCATTCCAGCTAGAAGGGGCTTCCTTACAGTTGAAAGGATTGGTCTAGGCTTAAGCACATAAGAGTAGAGGGTGCATTGGCACTCTGACCCATTGATAGTAATTTCATTAACAATGCACAATCAAGAATATTAAGTATAAAGATACTTATAAAAATACTAATTCCCATTTCCCCTCCCTGGAGAGACTGGAGACTGTGGCAGGAAAAAAGCAAAGGGCTGTCAATGGACAGGAGGGAGAGGAGGCAAAAGCCTGGCAAACTCATGTTTCTGGCCTCCATGATGGTATCAGAGTCAAGTGATGTTTTCTATAACATGTTTGCAAATATGCACTGAATTTGCTGCTGTAGCAGGGTCCTGTGGTTAGAAGCAGATGAGTTGGGATCCAGGGCATAGCTTGGCCACCCACATCTCTTGACCTGGCTTTCTCTAGGTCTGCAATGCCTCACAGGAAGGCATTTGTGTAAAACGTGCTCTGTGACCCATTTACAGGATGTGGCTCTTTTTATTTTTTTGGCCTTACCTTGTGGCATCCAGAGATCTTAGTTGCCCAACCAGAGACTGAACTCTCCCTACTTTCATTTAAAGTGCTGAGTCCTAACCACTGGATCTTCTGAAAAGTCTCTACAAGATCTGGCTCTTGGCATCATTAAATCATTACTGTCATGTCTACACCGCCCAAAGCTCTGTTAGGATATTGATCTTCCAGGTTTTTTTCTTCTCCAAAATCAGATGCCTTTTATGAATCTAAATATCTAAAGTAAAGATTTCTTTAGGGTCCTTTTTTTCTCCTTTCCATCCCCCATCCTCCTGTGTTCTGAGCTCTTCACTGATTCTCAGCACTGTAACAGGCACTGAATGTCTTGATTTTTTTCGCACAACTGACTGCATTTCCCCTTTACCACCTCAATGTGCAAAAACAACAGCCACTGGAGAGCTAGGGAGTCTCCCATCAACCTGTCAATCATATTGACACACACAGCAATGGGGGTGTTTAAGGAAACCATATTTAACCCAGAGAACAGTTTCACAAAATCTGAAATCCATAAGGAAAAAAATATGAAACTGCTCTTATGTATCCTTTCGAAAGGAGCTATCTTGTTTATTTCTTCTTACTACTAGCTAATGTTTCACATAAAGTCTAACGCTCCTGATGCTGTGAAACCAGCTTGCCTTTCCTCAATGTCCAGTGGAAGAAATTGGCCCTGAAAGGTAGAGCTAGTATAAGTTAGTTGTAAAACTGAAATGAGATCTGGAGGAACCTCTTGGATTTGGGTTAAGCTGCTTTCCCTTTCTTCAAAAAAGAGACATGTTTTAGCACAAATGTGATTTTTTAAGTATATGGACAAATATCTGATGTGTACACATTATGGCACATCTGAAGGAGATTCCACAGAGAACTGAGAACACATCTACAAAGCTCAAGAGAACCTGTAACTTGAGTGTAAAAGGAGGCTGTTGCTCTGACTTCTTGATTCTCAAAGCTATGTAGACCCAGAAATCAGGATGCCTCCTCAGCTTGTGCTTGTAAAGATTGTTACTATGGGGTTTTTCTTTGTTTGTTTGTTTACTTGGCCGCACTGGGTCTTAGCTGCAGTACTTGGAATCTTCAATCTTCACTGCAGCTTGCAGGATCTTTAGTTGCAGCATGCAAACTCTTAGTTGCAACACATATGCCGGAGAAACGTGTGCTAAGTCACTTCAGTCATGTCTGACTCTTTGGAACCCTATGGACTAAAACTCCCCAGGTTCCTCTGTCCATAGCATTCTCCAGGCAAGAATATTGGAGTGGGTTGCCATTCCCTTCTCCAGGGGATCTTCTGGATCCAGGATCAAACCCATGTCTCTTATGTCTCCTGCATTGGCAGGCAAGTTCTTTACCACTTGTACCACCTGGAAAGCCCATGGGATCTTCAATCTTCATTGAAAATTGGCATCTAATTCCAAATGTAGAACATACAATATCTAATTAGAATATATCATATCTAATTCCTGACCAGGGATCAAGCCTGGGCCCCTGCATTGGGAGCATGGAGTCTTAGCCACTGGACCACCAAAGAAGTCCCAAGGTTGTTAATTTGATAGCAGGGGCATCACACCCTAGCATGAATTGGTCAGTGGTGGGGCATCATTGCTTTGTGGGAACATACATGGTCAGAGTTACGTAGTTGGAGCCCACCTTAGAGTTGAAAAGGCAATAGGACAGAACCCACCTACACCGCATCAGCCTGCTCATTGCCCACCAGATCCTAAGCCCACTTTTCCTGATCTCCTCCCTACATTGGTCCAGGCCTTTCTCTTCCTCCTCTTCTCAAATCTTCTTCCACTCCTGCCCTTCACGCTCTCTCACACATGTCTTTTTCAAATCCTTAACTGTATTTTACCAAATGAAAGGATTCAGGTTTGTACATGGTTAGTACAAGCCAAAGCCATGTAGAGTTGGAGAGAGATAACTACTTTTTTCAATTGTCTTATTTTTAATTAATTTTTATACAATTTTTAAAGATTACTTTCCCTTTACAGTTATTACTGAGTGTTGGCTACATTCCTCATGTTGTACCCTACATCCTTGTAGCCTATTTACATCCTCCACTCCTCTACCCCAATACTACCCCTCGTCAATCCCCACTGGTAACTACTACTTTGTTCTCTATGGAAAAATAGCTTCTTTTTAGGGAAGGGGAAGAAACTGAATCTTACAGATCCTGACTTAGTTCTATGCTGGGACCAAGCAGCATCTGATCTTCACAACATTTCTTTGCAAGAAATCTCTCTATCCCACTCCAGAGTTGGGGAGACTTGGCTTCTGTGAGGTTGAAAGACTTGCCTAACGACACTTGGTATCATGAAGTCTGTGGGATCTCATGAGATGCGTAGGACCTCCATATGGGCTCCGCAGGATCTCTGGAGAATCAAGGCCCTCCCACCTTGTTCTGAAGGCCTTTCCTCTAAGGTCTGGCCTCAGACTTACCTCTTCTGGGATCCCCCTCTTTGGACTCCTCCACCAGACCTACCTGCCTCCAATCTGAGGCCAAGCTGTGCATGAAGATATGAGTCATCTCCCCTCCCCATCCCAACAAAGACTCCATGCCCAGGCTTTGGCACTTGGTGACTTGCTATCTCATCAGCCCCACCCCCACCCTCCAGCCAGCTCAGTGATATCAGCTACTAGAACTCTTTCCTCTTAACTCCCCATTCTGAGCACCTCCTCCTAAGCCCTCTTGATTATTAAGCCCCCAGATTATTCCTTGCAGTTTTATGTCACTGAACAATTAAATGAAAGTTCCTAGGGATCAGGGCAAAGCATAAATATTTATCTAAAAGTTTCCCCAGGAGATGCTAAGGTACAGCCAGGATTGGGAACCATGTCCAAAAACACCTTGCCTGTCAGTTCATAGCTACTTTGGGAGAATAAGATATATAGCAACAGGGAAGGAACATTCAGTTCCCATTTTTCTGTTTGCTTCTGTCAGCTCTGAATCCTGCCCACCCTTCAGCTCTGATAATATGTCTTTGTTCATTGGAAAGAATGCTGTAGTCACACCTTTAGTGCAGGGAATCAGTCTATAGAGCCAGTTGACTCACCTGTTATCAGCTGATAAGCCTATGCCTCTTGCTCAGAATATCAAATAAGACACAGAGTAGCTAAAAGAGAAATGTACCTCCTTTGGGAGCCATTTCTCTGGTTATGTATCTAAGGAGAAGGATTAGAATCCTGGATGGTAGAGTCTTCCAAATGGAAAGAAGTTCTAGTCACCACCATGCACCTCCATGGACATTACTAAACATAGGGAATCTAGCAGTGAGCAGTAAAGAAGAACCCTCAGAAGAACCCCTCCCCAAGGGGTCTCCAAAGCAAGGAGAGCTTAATTCATCCATCCAGGTTCAGAGTTTTGGCTTTGACTGTGGTTCCACAAAATATAAGTGGTAGGAGTAAGCCAATCCTATCCATAGAAGGAGATTCTAAATATAAAAAGGAGCTCAAAGTCACGGTGGACCTGATTCAAAGCAGGTACCAGTGTTGATCAGAAATCCAGAAATCAAGAGCAAGCAGAAAATAAATAAGGTCTTATTTCTGACCTTAATTTGACCCAGCAGAGGCAAGAGGGCATCTGAGAGCCCGAGACAAAGGCTGGCCAAAACAGGCTGACTGGGGCTCCAGTACCCAAAGGCTCCTGTGGCACACACAGCAGCAACTGCTGTCCACATCAGGCAAGACCAGAGCTTTTATTAATATCTCCCACCAGCCAGCATCACCATCCCTTCCAGTCCAACAAGGCCAGGGTAGACCACATATCTCAGCCACAGCAACAGTCACAGCACATATGTGATACATTTTTGAGACTAAATACTAGAACCACTCAATTGAAAGAGATTCAGTGACCCCATCCCTGCTCAGGATAAATATAAAAAAAGGGACATTCCTTATTCTACTTTGTTAATATTGTCTGGTTCGTTGGTTGGTTGGTTAGTTGGTTAATTGAGTTTTGGTTGTTTTAACCAGATGCCTTGCCAGGTGCTTCCCAAAATGGTAAAAAGATTTTGTTCTCTGAATGGCTTAAGGTTTAAGATATCAGAACAAGAGCAGTTATTACAACTTCAAATAGGCTTTTGAGTATATTTGAAGTTCATAAAAGGCCCATGGGGACAAGATAGAAGGAAAGTTAAAGTCTCTTCCTCCTCTCATATGTCTGGTTTTCTGGTAGCAACATTCAAAAACAGAAGAGCCCTAAGGATATTTCCTGAAGTCTGGGGATTCCCCAAAAATGTCCTCTCCTGAACTAACCTTCTTGAACCACAGTTTTGAAGCTTAATTGTGTGTGTGTGTGTGTCTGTGTGAAAGAGAACTAGAACCACACAATGAGTGACGTCAGAAAGCGGTTCCATTATGATTTCTTAGCCAAGGTACTTCCAAGGTGAAAAGACATTTAAGGTTCAGTATTTCCAATGGAAATAAAATCTTCCCAGGTTGTAAACTGCTTGAAGACAGTGATTATTTCTCATGAAATTTTATTCCTCATACAGTACCAGGGAAAGAGCTTAGCAGAGAATTTGAGCTTAAAAAATTCTTGATGAATAAATAAATGAATTCATGGATGAGTGCATGAATCTGTTAACATATGACTATGAGAGTTTATCAACATGCTGAGTGAATACACAAAGGTGTAAATGAATACATGAGGAGATGACACATGCTTGCATTTGCCAGTGAGGGAATGTATGGGGTGTTTGTTCCCAGTATGTGTGAGGCCAACAAAGCCATTGGGCAAGGCATTGGAAAACAGTGGTAACATGCTAGAGCCCTCTTAAGGAGTAGATCCAAAGGCCATTCTTAAACCCTCATGAGTTCTTTTCAGCTTCCTGAGGTCTCCATGACACTAGCATCAGAAAAGTGCAAGCCCAAGATGCCAATGTTCAGCAGCTCTCCCAGGAGTGAATGGTCAGATCCTAGAAGATTGATCCACACTGTAAACCAACACATTTACCCTGGGAAAATAGTTGTTAACAGGGCCAAGATTGATGATGGATGCCTATAGAAATCTGTTCCCAGCAAGGAAGCAAAGTTAAAATCATAAGTTTTCTTAGGGAGAAGAATCAAGGATCAATGGCATAGAACTAGAGTATCTGGTTTCCATCGTCTCCCTACCTGGTGAGAAAGTTCCCAGGGCTCCATTCCTCAGACACAGCAGAAGGCTTTTTAATGAATTCTGCATGATCTACCTCTCCTCTTTTCAGTATCTTTCATTGATTGCCAATTCTCCCATCATGACAAATTGCTTTATGATACACATCTTAGAGTGAATAAGCAGGCAGTTCCATGGATATTGGCCATATTTGAGATGGAAATCTTTGCAAAGAGATTGGAAAGAATTTCTCCCAGGGCTTCCTTGTCTTGAGAGTCACATTTATAAATACTCTCCTGGGGCAGGTAATTCCCTGAGATGACTTTTGGAGAATATTCCTTTATACACTCTTACCATCCATTTCAGAGGATGACATTTTATGGCCGAGTCTCCAAGTTTGAAGGATACATTCTATTAGGAGTTTACAGAACCCCGTACCTTGCTGGCAGCCAGAACTCTGCCTGTTTTTCCAGGATAAAGTACCTCAGAGCAACGTACTGTGATGGGAAAATAACTATTTTAAGACAGCTCCAGCTTTGCCCCCCCCAGCCCTGCTTTTCCTTTGATATGTGTGTCTGGGAAGGTTATTTAACCTCTGAGTTTCTATTTCTTTAAATAATATTACCTACATTGTAGAGTTTTTAAAATATGGATTCAGTTTTTTAATGTCTGAAAAGTCTCTAATAGCTTTCCATTAAAAGTAGCAATTGGCTATGACAACTTGAACAGGACAGAGCTCTCTGCTTTGCTTCATGTGGTCTTCAGTTCTGTTCCACCAGAATTACCCACCCTAGTGGCCTCTCCCTCTAGAAGACACAAGAACTCATTTGTCTTCCTTTTGTAAAGTTCATTATGCTTGTAGTGGACATGTTTGATGACCATCTTTCCCCACTTTGGCATAAGCTCCATGAGGGCAGAGACCTGTTAATTATTGTCATCCCTATGTCTAGTCATGGGAGGGGGGGTTCACGCAGTAAAAACCTGTTGCTAAGACTCGCTGCACTTTAAGGAGGCACTAGAAACCACTTTAGAAGTATCTGGAGGGGAGGTCACTGCAAGAGAGTCCCCAGAGGACAAAGAACTTCCATTGATTCCTGGAAAGGGAACAGCTGATAAACTGTGGTTGTGCTGAAAGACCTGAGATTGATATAATCATCTTTTTATATAGGCCCCAAATACAGCTCACCATGACCTTAATAGTCCCTTTGGGAAGAGGCAATGATACAGTGCCCTTGGTATATCATCTAGTGACTTTGCTTCATTATAGGCTATAAATTAAATTGAGTTTTCTGGAAGTGGACACAACTCTATGAAGCACTGAGCCCCTGTGAAAAGACTAGAGAAGAAAGATGTTTGAACTGGAAGATAAAGCAACCCAGTTTTACTATAATCTCTATCAATAATTTTTTTCTATCAATAATCTTTAATGTCACCTTAGTCAAGCCATCTTCCCTTCTTGGAACACAGATTATCAGGTTTTAAAATGAGGAGATGAAATATTAGTAATTAATATTCTTAATAGCTAAATTCCCTTGACCCTCCCAGCTCCAATAGTCCATAGTTTTCTCATTCTATAGATATCTGCATGCATGTTTTTCATCAATCAGGGGAGTTTAAGTGATGGTTTTGCACTTTCCATAATTTTGTATCTCCAACAATGACAAGGTTCACAGTTTCTGGGCTTTCTGCCTCTCAGAAGTTCGGTATTGGTTGGTTGTAGTTTCTCTGTTGTATTAAACCTAATCAATCTGGCGGAGGTGGCCTTACCTGTCTGCTTTGTCCTGTCCCTTGTCCCACAGCCATGCTGCAGGCAGTGCGAGCCCTGATGATCGTGGGCATCGTCCTGAGTGTCATTGGCCTCCTGGTGGCCATCTTTGCCCTGAAGTGCATCCGTATGGGCAACATGGATGACTCCGCCAAAGCCAAAATGACACTCACCTCCGGGATCATGTTCATCATCGCAGGTAAACAAGGAGCCTGGGGATCCCTCTCTCAGATGCACATCCGGGAATGTCAAAGCAAAATCATTCTGGCAGAGAAAACACAGCTTCTCCCTACTGAGCATAGTCTGAACATGGGTAAAAGCTTTACACACTGGGCTTCAAGATCTGAGATTAAGCCTCGACTACACTCTACAGAATTATCACAGTGCTAAGGTCCCTCTTAGCTGCCAGCCTCGCCTCATTATAGGAGATTCTCAACTCTAAGTAGTCAAGTGACTCTATCCCTAAAGGCATTATTTTGCTGAGACTTTACAAAATGATTTTAAGGGAAGAACCCTTGACATTGTCAAAGGACCAGGGCCCAAATATTAATATTTGTACTATTGACCCCTTGTCCTGAGATGGAAAATCTCTTTCTGCACACACACCCATCCCTCCACAAGTAGAGATAAGAGACAGCCCAACTCATAGTGAGAATTCAGTAATCAGTGCTTGAATTGACCATTCTGTTATAGGAATGGAGTATTCTGCAACCTGCTCATCTAAACTCATGTAAGCATACACTGTCTCACAAACAATGTGATTGCTTTAAAGCTGACTCCAGAGTCTTCTTGTTCTTTGCTTGCAGGTCTCTGTGCAATCGCTGGAGTGTCTGTGTTTGCCAACATGCTGGTTACTAACTTCTGGATGTCCACAGCCAGCATGTTCACCAACATGGGGGGGATGGTGCAGACCGTTCAGACCAGGTAACCTCCTAATCTAGACTCAGTATTTCTCAGTGAACATTGTTGTAAAAATCCGATTAAGCACATATGCCTAATGTGACTGTCAGGGCCTGAAATAGCAAAAATTTATCAGAGGCAGCCATGCCATATCATAAATCAACAATGATCTGTAAATTCATAAACTTCATTTCAGTGAAATATCCTTGGTGATATGACTTGAGGCTGATCTGACATTTCCATTGAAATACAGCGACAGTTCACAGTATTTATCTAACACTCTTACACAGGCCCCATTGTGGTGGCAATGAAACAGGCACTGTTAACCCAAGCATGTAAATGAGCATCACCCCACATCTCCAGTCAGTGACAGGAACCCAGCTAGGGACAGGGAAAAGCTAGAATAGAAATGAGTGAGGTGCAATATAGGTGAAAAAGTGATGTTTCTTCCTTGTATGGCTGCTCTTTCTCTCGTTCATTAACTCATTCATTCTACAAATGTATCGAACACCTGCTGTGGGCCAGGAATCATTCTGAGTTCTTGGAATAACAACAAAGTCCTTGTTCTCATGGGGGTCACAGACTAGCAGAGGGAGATGAAACCTCACTGTAATTTGGTGTTGCAAGCAGAGTAGAACTTTTCAAAGATGCAAGAGGAATTCCAACACCTGTATTCATTTAGCCACTTCAAAGGAATGTATTTTATAGCAAGAAGCAGCAGCAAATTCCTGAAGGAGAAAGATCTTTTTCTAGGAGAGTCATGTAAATATTATACCTAAGTGACCCATCATCTCTAGAGTGGATATGCTTGGTATTTCTCCAGCAACATCCATCATGGAAGACAGATGAGTGTGAGCATGTGATAAATCCATTACTCTCTGGCTCCCTGGAACTCCATTCACCATATGTGTTCCTGCATTGTTTTAAGAATGGGAAAGATATGATCCCCATAAGGTGTCCTCATCCTCCTTTACAGTCCTCCCATGGTCTCTTGACTACAAGGACAACTTAGAACCATGCTAATCAACTCATCCTGGTTTCTCTGGGTGGTTGTTGTTGTTGTTCAGTCAGTAAGTCATATCTGACTCTCTGTGACCCCATGGACTGCAGCTTGCCAGGCTTCCCTGTCCTTCACCATCTCCCAGAGCTTGCTCAAACTCAAGTCCATTGAGTCAGTGATGCCATCCAACCACCTCATCCTCTGTCACCCACTTCTCCTCCTGCCTTCAATCTTTCCCAGCATCAGGGTCTTTTCCAACCAATCAGCTCTTTGCATCAGGTGGCCAAAGATTGGGACTTCAGCTTCAGCATCAGTCCTTCCAATGAACATTCAGGGTTGATTTCCTTTAGGATTGACTGGTTTGATCTCCTTGCTTCCCAAAGGACCCTCAAGAGTCTTCTCCAGCACCACAATTCAAAAGCATCAATTCTTAGGCACTCAGCCTTCTTTATGGTCCAACTCTCACATCCATACATGACTACTGGAAAAACCATAGCCTTGACTATATGGACCTTTGTCAGCGAGGTCCGTATAGTCAAGGCTATATGCAAAGGTTATAAAAAGTAAGAGGTCTCTGCCTTTTATATGGACCTTTGTCAGCGAGGTCCATATAGTCAAGGCTATATGCAAGAAGCTATGAAAAGCAAGAAGTCTCTGCTTTTTATACACTGTCTAGGTTTGTCATAGCTTTTCTTCCAAGGAGAAAGCATCTTTTAATTTCATGGCTGCAGTCACTATCCAGTGATTTTGGAGCCCAAGAAAGTAAAGTCTGTCACTGCTTTCCTGGAACTTACCCAGTTTTAGCCCTGATAGGCCCAGATCCTAGGAAACTTCTCTGTCATGGGCAAATCAGGGTGGTTGGTCACTCTACTTAGAAAAGCCCACCTTGTCTACAGTGTCTGGATGCCTAGTGTCAGTGCCCCTGCCTGGAAAAGTCACCCACTACCAGGGATCCAGGACTAATGCCCACCATTGCTGTCTTACATTATCTCCTTAGAACCTGCCCACGTCTCTTGGACAGGTAACTTCAGAGATTTTTGTTCTCAGGTTATCCTGTTTGGATATAATTGACAAGGGGGAAGGTCACCAGTTTTACTGTCAGACCTCTACAGGTTAGAATTCAGTGTGGGCTGGAACAGAAGCACCATCGGGGTATGGTCTGTGTCTTGTTCACCCCTCTGTTCCAGTGCCAGGCAGTAGGAGGCACATAGTAGGAGATCAATAAATACTTGTTGACCAAGTAAGTAAAGAAATGAATGAAGAAATGAATGGTCTCTTCACATTAGGTCTTTCAAAAAACAGCATCCATGCTCCTACTGGCATGGATGGTTACCAGGGTTACTTGAGTTAGAGATGAGAAAAGCTTCTTGGTCCATAGTAAGAACTCAAGAGACCAAAATTCCTTCTAAAATAATAACTTGAGACTGATCCCATATTGCTCATACTTCTCTTACCAAACCTTCAAGACACTTCCCTTTGCCAATAGGGAAGAAGTAGAATTTTCCTGAGGTGTTTCTCTGAAATTAGAGACTCACAATGAATTCTATGCCTGAGTGATGTTAGGGGCATAAGAATCTCACAACTGTTTTGCTGAATAGCTTCAGTTCCAATTCTAATCTCAGAGCACCTGATTCAGTTGACTGTGACCCAAAGGACTGTGTGTTCAGGGGCGGGCTGGAGTAGGTGTGAAATCTGAAAGTGGGGACCGAGAGGATGAGCATGGCCAGGTTCACAGGGTAGAGCCTGGGCGGTTGAGTCAGCCACATTCATAGCCACTCTCTCCCCACCCAGGTACACCTTTGGTGCGGCTCTGTTCGTGGGGTGGGTCGCTGGAGGCCTCACGCTGATTGGGGGCGTGCTGATGTGCATCGCCTGCCGGGGTCTGGCCCCCGAGGAAACCAAGTGAGTCTCCCCATCCCAATGTAATCAGACATTTGATCCAAGTCCATTTTAACATATCATTTGCAGCCAGAACGATCAGCATATGTATACAGAAGAACGCTATTGACAAAAAGATCATGAACCTTATGTTTTATGGGGAAGCCTAAAGAACAGAACAGGAATATGTCAGCCTGAGAAGATTTAGAAGTGATGCTATTGAAGGAAAAACGAAACAGCCCTCTAGGCTGCCCCCCAACTCCAGTACTTCATAACTTGATGATTCTCTCAGCTGGGAGCAATTGTACCCGCCTCCCCACCTCTCCCCACCCCCTACCCCTGTCCTGGTCCCCAGGAGATATTTGGCAACATCTAAAGACTCTCGATTGTTACAGCTCTGGAGTGGAGGGTTGAGTGATACTTAAATCTGGTGGGTGGAGGCCAGGGATACTGCTAAACATCCTGGAAAGCACAGGACAGGCCCCTACAACAAAGATTTTCAGTTTCAGAATGTTAGTAACACTGATGCTGAGAACACCTATTGTACTTTTCTCACTGTGACTGGGATTGGGAGACCTGGCTCCATCTGGTTCTCCTGCTTACCAGTCCTGTGACCTCTAGCCAGTCATCTGCCTTCTCTGAGCCTCTGTTACCTCATACACATACTGAGCAGGTTAGCAGAGATGGGTTGCTCATACGTACTGATCAGCTTACAAATTCTATGATTCTTTGGCATAACCATGTTCCCCTGAACATTGTTTCTGGTTCAGCTTCATCTGAATTGATGAACAGATGGAACTCACTGGTCACTAACCCCCAACTCTAATACAAAGCAAGAAATTCTGCTCCACTGCAGAGGCTGAAAAGCCAGTGTCCCAAAGCCCAAAACAGCGGCTATCTCAGTTTACCTAGGACTAAGGGTTTCCTGGGACACTGGACTTTCAGTGCTAAAAGTCAGACATCCTAGAGAAAATGGGTAATTTGTCCTGCTACCAAATACATCTCTAGTTGGTCATAGAGTGTTTCTTTTTCTTTCAGCTACAAAGCCGTCTCTTACCATGCCTCAGGCCACAACGTCGCCTACAGGCCTGGAGGCTTCAAAGCCAGCAGTGGCTTTGAGTCCAACACCAGAAACAAGAAGATATATGATGGGGGTGCCCGCACAGAGGATGAGGGACAGTCTCCTCCTTCCAAGTACGACTACGTGTAGCCCTCCCCCCAGGTCACCCGGGCAGGGGCAGAAGAAACCCCTCGAGATCTCACCCCAAAACAAGGAATTCTACCTTGATTTCCCATAGCTTTTGACTCACAGTTGGAAGTTAGAAAGCCTTGGTTTCCCCTGTGGTGAGGCCAGATGGTCTTGGCTACATGCCTCTGTCTCTAAATGTTCCATTACAAAACAGCTGAGCTATCATAGAGCATTAGAGGCTAGAGCCCACATCTTCCAGTCCTCTTCTCTCTTTTTTTTTTTTGATATAACCTTTTTAATCTGATGATAGAATATGGATTGATAAATCATTTAGATCACTTAGGCAAAATGTCCATCCTCCTTCTAGCTGACAGCCCATTGAAGATCTATTTCCCAACTCATCCCCCAGAACAATTCTGAAAGGAAAAAATGAGTCAATCAAAAGACATCATTTTCTGCTATTTCATTTTTGCCTCCCCTCCCACCCCCAGCCCTCACTTGGCTACTAATAAACACTGATTGCAGAAGAGATAGGGAAATGGGAAAATATTTATTATATCTGCAGTTCATTATCTGAGTTTTCTTACACTGTGATCTTTAACATTACTTGGGCCAAAGTGATTTCACTTGGAGGAAACTAACATTTCCACCTCTGCTAACATCTGCTGGACTCCCCATGCATGTCCTCTTTCTGTCACAGGCCAGAAAGAGTCTCTGGAGGAACAAGAAAAGGATTTTTTCTTTTTCCTTTTTATTTTTTTTGTAATCTAAATATATTTGGTATTCTAAATATAGTTAGAATAAATAATGTATTAGTGAAATGATACACTGTCTCTGTGAATTAGCCTCACCCCTGCACATGAATAGAAGAAAACGAAAAAATAATTGCTTTGATGTTGTCTGTATTGTACTTGGTAAAATCACATTGAAGTCTGAATTTCATGAAATGCTCACTGATCCTATTTCTTTCCCTTTGAGGTCTCCTGGACTCTGGTTATGGATGATAGAATCAGTGTAATCCATGTAAAAACCAAATAATGGGACACAGCAGGCCCTAGGAAGTGAGTTGAAACTAGTTCTATTTTGAAATGTGATGAGACTGAATGTAATGCTTCCCAGGGACATGTGGCCACTCTCACAAGCCTACAGGCCGCTGAGAGTTGAGGGTAGCACTTACTTGCTGTTCCCTTCACTGATTTCACCTCCACTGGTTGGACCATTAGATGTCCAAGAACTCTCTGCAGCGACCCACCTTCCCTGCATTTGTGTCACTGCTGCCAAAAGCCTAACCTCCTTCCTCCAGGCCACCAGCATCCTGTCCCAGCACCAGAGCCAGAACAGGCCCCCCAGGGAACTGTGGTAAGGGTACTCTCTCAAAACTACCTAGTCAGGCAGCGGCACTGCCACTGAGGGAATCTGACCAGTGGGTTATTATTTGAGGGGTTAGGGGAGGAAGCCCTCATGCCAATAGTGCATGTGAAAGTGGCTTCCAAGGAAACAAGGAATATTCACAGGGGTCTTCAGGATCGAAAGACTATGTTCAGGGGAACTCCAGACCATGGCCCATTAAACAGAGAGGAATCATGTTCACCAAGAACCCAAGTAGTCAACCCAGAGACCCTACTCACTGTGATAAGCATGCATGCGTGCTCAGTTGCTTCAGTCATGTCTAACTCTTTGCAATCCCATGGACTGTAGCCTCCCCAGACTCCTCTGTCCATGGGATTCTCCAGGCAAGAATACTGGAGTGGGTTGCCATTCCCTCTTTCAGGGAACCTTCCCAACCCAGGGATCAAACCCAAGTCTCCTGCATTGTAGGCAGATTCTTTACCACTGAACCACTGGAGAAGCCCTCTCACTGAGACAGCAGTGTTTAAAGACCAAATCACTACTCATGAAACTCTAAGATGGGATAAAGAATGGACAAATAAAATCAGGATGGACCTAGAGATGACCATACTAAGTGAAGTAAGTCAGAGAAAGACAAATATCATATGATATCACTTGTATGTGAAATCTTAAAAAATGATACAAATGAACTTATTTACAAAACAAAAACAGACTCATAGGCTTAGAGAAAGAATTCATGGTTACCAGAGGGGCAGGGTTAGGGGAGGGATAGATTGGGAGTTTGGGATTGACTTGTATACACTGCTATCTTTAAAATAGATAACCAAAATGACCTACTGCAAAAAATAAATAAATGAAAAATAAATAAAATCAGCAAATGCATGCACACCAAAAAAGTAGGGGTTGGGAGAGAGAAAGCTGAGCAATGTAAGAAGTGGAGATTGTTCAGTCTTCAGGGTTGAAGGCCGTGTGCACAGTCAATTCCCCCTCCCACCAGGGCAAAGTCCTGGTCAGTTCCAAGGCCCTGAGGTGTGACTCTTTAATTAGCGTGCTCTCCATCAACACTAAATTATTTGAAAGCCTCCATGTAGTTACAGCATGGTTTGTAATTTTTTTTGTTGCTCTGTCTTATTGTATATGCATTGAGTATTGACCTGCATGTTTTGTTACTTAAATATTAAAGATACTGTTATCTCACTTTTGAACAGCTTCTGCTCTTTTTTCCTAAGCTTCAGAGAGTGGAGTTAGGAGCCACAGCACCTCAAAGCTGAGCGCATCTCCCTGGGGTGTTCTGTTTGCAGAATCCATGTCTTCTCAGCAGTAGCCAGGCTGCCTGGAGGTCGGCCAGGTCTGCCCCAGTCCAGTTAGTAGTTTCTGCAGGTTGGGAAGCCTGAATGAAAAGGGATTCCCAGAGCTGCCAGGCATGCAGTGTGGGGTCCAAAAACCAAGATTAGCTTGTCCGACCCTGAGTGCGCCAGCCTGGATGTCTAATGTCATCGATCAGCCCTGGAGCAGGTAAAACAAGGTATCCAGTGCCTGTGCCCTTGATGACATCAAGGGCTGGCTTGACCAGCTCAGTTAGCCGTACTCACTGAGGCTGCAGCAGTCTTTGGGAACAACATGAACTACAGAATCAGAACATCCCAACCCCTAATCCAGGTCACATCACTTCCCAGCTGTGTTAGCTTGAGCAAAGCACTTAACCTTTCAGAGTCTCAGTTTCCTTATCTATAGAATATAAATAATAATAAGGCTAATGGAATAATGCAAGTAAAGGATCTATTTAAGTGAAAACATCTGACTTGAACAACTTTAAGACAAACAGGGCCTTGGCTTGTGTAGCTAGGATATGAGGCCAGGGTAGGTTTCAGGCATAGCTGGATCAAGGGATAGGATCAAGACTCTACCTTTTTCTGTCCACATCTCACATCTGCTTTCCTGTCAGTTGGTGTGCTTCCCAGGCAGCCTGCCCCCCATAGGAGAGCAGTGATGGATCTTATTTCCAGGCATAGGCCATCTTTCAGCTAGGGAAACTTGCCAAACTTTCCTGATATCTGTAGGAGAAAAAAGTCCTGATAAAACTCACTGGACTATTTGAGTCATGCATCCATCCCGTAACCTCTTCCTATAACCAGAGCAATGGTATTAGCTTAAATAAGCCTGGGTCCCTCAGTCAAAACACAGAGATTCATCAGATTCATCACTTGCCTCACAATCCGCCTGCAAGGCAGGAGATGCAGGAGACACAGGTTTGACCCCTGGATTGGGAAGATCTCCTGGAGGAGGAAATGGCAACGCATTCCAGTATTCTTGCCTGGAGCATCCCACGGAGGGGTTGTGGGAGCCTGGTGGACTACAGTTAATAGGGTCGCAAAGAGTCAGACATGACTGAAGCGACTGAGCCCACAAGCACAAAGACTGTATTCTAGGCACCCAGAGTCCTTAGCAATCCGACACTTACTGCTTTGCCTCATTTTTTAGCCCCTTTGGTTGAACCTGAACTCCAAGAAAAGCCTCAGAGGCATAACCTCTGAACCTCTCTGACCATTTACCAAACAGCACAGCATTTACAGTACAGAGAGAGAAGGTCTGGGGGCCTGGTTTTATTCTCACGGGAAACTGATAATTATAACCTAAAAATGACAACAACAACAACAAAAAAAAACCTTCACATTCAATTTTTAAACAAGTTACCAAACTGGTTAGTAGAAAACTAAGATTAGGGATATTTTGAAGACTCTGTGTAAAAACAGAGTGTGCAAGTCACAATGTACATGCTCAAAATATGCCTCATCACTGTTACCCATAAAAATCCCTGAGGAATCCTGAGGAGTAGGCTAGTGTTTTGCTGTGATTCATATTGAGGTAGAAAAGAAAGGCAGTTAATCAATGTTTCCATAGGATGTCCAATTCTTTTTCCTTTTTCTTAGGTAATAGCCTCATCCTACCTCCACAGACCTTATACAGGGTTACCCACTGCAACAACCACACCTTTTGCCAAAGTGCCTGGCATCTCAGAGTTGGAGTATTTCACTGGAGACAGCACTGGCCTTGGAATCCAGTCTTTGGGGAAACCTGAACTCCTGGTCCTGACTCCACAGCCAACGTTGTGTGACCTTGAAAGGATCCATCACAAAGATTCCCCAACTTTTGTTTCTTTATTGAGTCATTGAGATTATCAATACTGCATTCAGGGCTTTACATACTTTAATCTTCCAACACCCCTGATCTCTCCCCACCAGCCTTCATCCTGTGACCAGATACTCAGAGAACACACATTCACAAACATGCACTCATAGATACACAGACTCAAACATTCAGCTATATCTCTGGGTGCTGAGAAGAATCCACAGTTTCCTTGATTTTTCACTTCTCAGGCATTTGCAGAAACCTCAGAACCTCTTTTTAACTATTTCATTTGTCCAGCTGAGGCCAGGCTGATTTATCATCCCTCCCAATCCATGCTGAAGAAGGAAAGAGAGTATTTTCTTCAGAATACCCCAAATTAATATGAAATGAGTAAAAGACATAATAGGAGTTGAGGATAAACAGTTTCCTTTTGGTTTCATGTTAAGTGCAAGATACTATATCGTGGAGACAAAATGTCACTAAAAGTATTCAAATCCTATTCTTGAGCAAAAGTATTTAATTTAGATACAGAAAAAGGATCTAACAGTGATGGTTTTCAGTAGGTATACCACCACAATATTCAATACTAAAGGAAACTACTACCTAATGATCAAATAAGATGAAAAGCTAGCCACCTCTACTATAGAATTGCTAAGAGAAATCAGAGATTTCTTCCTGGAGAAGGAGGAGTTGGAACCTGCTTGGAGATGAGGAACATGCAAGTCCCTTCTATAGAAAATATCATATTTTGTCTTATCTTTTAACTTAGATTTTGGGGGAAAATGTGAAGATAATGGAATACCTAATATGAAAAAAGGCTAAAAATATTTGTTTTTTAATCCGGCAGTTCCTTTTTCATATTCCCTAAGGAAATAATCATAAATATTTATACCCAAAGATATACATCAATTGTTTGGAAGAGTGAAACTGGATCAACTTAAAATCCAACTAGAAGACTTAAATAAATAATAATTTATTTATTAATCATAAATTAATACAGAACCATTAAATTAGTAAGATATTTTAAATATTAATTCTTTTAAGTGGTGCATTGAAAATGCTGTGGAGAGAAATATATTCTAAAATATTTTAAAGTGGTTGCTCTTATAGTGATATAATGATTCTTTTTCTTTATACTTCTCAAGATTTTCCAAATTTTCTTCAATGAGAATATCTTCATTTCATACCCAAAGAAAAAAACAAAACAAAAAATTTATGGAGAAACAAAAACTTGAAAATGAGATCTAGACATGGTACAACAACATGAATATACTTAAATATACACTTCAAAACAGTTAATATGTTAATTTTATGATACATGCCTTTTTAACTACAATTTAAAAATAACATCCAAGCAGGAAGTCCACAAGGGCAGGTGCAGCCTGTTACCTGGAGACCTAACCATCTCAGGCAACTTGGTGGCAGGGAGCTAATAAGTCCTGGCTGAACAGAGCTCTGTGTTTATTCTGAACTAATAAGATGAAATGCTCATGAGCCCAGAAATTGGACCTCTATTGAATTGTTTCTGTTTTTCTTCCCCTCTGGAGATCCTGTGGCATTCATTTCTCCATTTCATCCCCTTTACTCATCCTTGAAGATGGGACACAGTCCACACCCCATAGAGGATGAGGACCAGAAGAGAGTTAGGGGAGCCAGGAACAAGAGTCCACACCTGCATTTAATCTCTTACTTTCCCCCCAAGATCACACATTCCCTCTCCATTGGCCTCCCCAGTTCTCAGCTCCTTTTTCTGGGAGAAGGACCAACCCAGAAGAGCAAGGACATCTGCTGTGGGGAGGCTGATCTAACGTCACCCGGTGGTCCAGACCTCCCCTCCCCTGTGTAGGGAAATATCCCGAGCAGACCCTCAGCTCCCAAGCCTTCAACACCTGGAACACATCCAACCTGCATCTGAGTAAAAAGGAGATTAGTATAAGCTGTGTGTCTTGTATGTGAAGAGGAAGCCTTTAGGGGCCTCAGTGAGTTTCTCAGGGTTTCTAAAAGCTAATCTGAATCTCAGTTGGTATGTCACCATTAGACTCCACTCAGAGATGTTAGGAATCAGGCAAAATTTAGTAGTTCTTTTATTTTAATTGGGGAAAGTAAAGTTTTAGAAACCTAGGACTTACATAAAAATGAAAAAAAAAAAAAAAACAAGGACTTCCCTGGTAGTGAAGTAGCTAAGACTTCTGGTTCCCAGTGGAGGGGCCCCAGGTTTCTATCCCTGCTCAGGGAACTAGATCCCACACATCACAACCAAGACCCAGGGCAGCCAAATAAATAACTATAAATATTTTTAAAATATATTTTTAAATGAAGAAACCAAAATAAACTCCCCTTTCCTGAATAGACGTTAGAAGTTAAGAGAAAAGCTTTGATAGCAGAAATGAATAATGATGAAAGATCACTGAGGCTTAAAAAAATACAGAAAATTACTAATATTAATATTGCTATCATTATCACCTATTGAGATCTAGTAGATTTCAGATACAGCTTCAGGCCTCTTTTTTATACACTAGCCCCAATCCTTAAAATAATTCATGGGACAAATATTACTATCCCACTAAGCCATGGTGGAGTAGAAGGACATGTGCTCATCTTCTTCTGTGAGAACACCTAAACAGCAACTAGTTGCCAAACAATCATCAACAGGAGAACGTTGGATCCCATTAAAAAAAGATACCCTGCATCCAAGGGCAAAGGAGAAGCCCCAACAAGACAGTAGGAGGGGTGCAATTGTATATAAAATCAAATCTCAGACTCACTAGAGATGCTCGGAGGGTGCAAACAAAACCTCAGGTACACCAGGACCCAGGGAATGGAGCAGTGACCTCCACAAGAGACTGAGCCAGACCTGCCTTTGAATGTTTGAGTGTCTCCTGCGGAGGCACAGGTCAGCAGTGACCTGCCACAGGGATGGGGGCTCTGGCTGTAGCAGACCTGGGAGGCATGGCATATGGCATAGGTCCTTTTACAGGAGGCTGCCATTGGCTCCAGTGAGCCTCTGAGCAGAAGACCCAAACAGAAGACACAAACTAAGGTACAATTGTATGAAAGACACAAACTAAGGTACAATTGTACGAAAGAAGTTCTTGCACTGTTGCAAAAGTTCTAGGGCTGACAACAGATTTCCCAACCTTGGGATCTGGCAAAGGGACTGAGAAAACTCAGGGAATCTGACTTTGAAGGCCAGAGGGATTTAACTGCAGAACTTCAATTCTGGGACTGGGGAAACAGACTGCTGGAGGGCACAAACAAAACCTTGCACACACCAGGACCCAGAATAACGGAGCAGTGACCCCATAAGAGACTGGCCAGACTTGCCTGTGAATGTCCAGGACTCTCTGGCGGAGGCGTGGGTCAACAGTAGCCTGCTGCAGGGACAGGGGCATTGACTGCAACAGTTCTGGGAGCTGGCATAAGTCCTTTTGAAGGAGGTCACCATTACCACCATTAGCCCACCATAGTTTGGCTTCAGGCCTAACTACAGGGAGGGAACGCAGCCCCACCCATCAGCAGAAAATTGGATTAAAGATTTACTGAACATGCTCTTGCTCACCAGACCAAAACACAGTTTTCCCCACAGCCAGTCCCTCCCATCAGGAAGCTTCCACAAGCCTCTTATCCTCATCCGTCAAAGGGCAGACAGTATGAAAACCACAATCACAGGAAACTAACCAACTAACGTAGGGCTTCCCTGGTGACTCTGATGGTAAAGAATCCACCTGCAATGTGGGAGACCTGGGTTTGATCTCTGGGTTGGGAAGATCCCCTGGAGAAGGGAACAGCTACTCACTCCAGTCTTCTGGTCTGGAGAATGCCATGGACTGTACAATCCAAGGGGTCACCAAAAGTTAAACATAACTGAGCGACTTTCACTTTCTAACCAAACTGATCACATATATCACAGCCTTGTCTAACTCAATGAAACTATGAGCATGCTGTGTAGGACCACCTGAGACAGATGGGTCATGGTGGAGAGTTCTGACAAAACATGGTCCACTAGAGAAGACAATGGCAAACCACTTCAGTATTCTTGCCTTGAGAATCCCATGAACAGTATGAAAAGGCAAAAAGATAAGACACTGAAAGACAAACTCCCCAGGTCAGTAGGTGCCCAATATGCTACTGGGGAAGACTGGAGAAACAGCTCCAGAAGGAATGAAGAGGCTGAGCCAAAGTGGAAACAATGCCCAGTTGCGGATATGTTTGGTGGTGAAAGTAAAGTCCGATGCTGTAAAGAACAATATTGCACAGGAACCTGGAATGTTAGGTCCATGAACCAAGGTAAATTGGAGGTGGTCAAACAGGAGATGGCAAGAGAGAACATCAACATTTTAGGAATCAGTGAACTAAAACCAACTGGAATGGGTGAATTTAATTCAGATGACTGTTATATCTACTATTACTGGCAAGAATGCCTTAGAAGAAATGGAGTAGCCCTCATTGTCAACAAGAGTCCAAAATGCAGTACTTGGGTTCAGTCTCAAAAATGACAGAATGATTTCTGTTCATTTCCAAGGCAAACCATTCAATATCACAGTAAGCCAAGTCTGTGCCCCAAACACTAAAGCCAAAGAAGCTGAAGCTGAACAGTTCTATGAAGATGTATAAGATCTTCTAGAACTAATACCAAAAAAAGATGTCTTTTTCATCATAGGGGACTGGAATGCAAAAGTGGGAAGTCAAGAGATACCTGGAGTAACAGGCAAGTTTGGTCTTAGAGTACAAAATGAAGCAGGGCAAAGGCTAACAGAGTTGTGCCAAGAGAACACACTGGTCATAATAAACACCCCCTTCCAATAACACAAGACACCTGACAATACACATGGACATCACCGGATGGTGGTTACCAAAATCAGATTGATTATCTTCTTTGTAGCTGAAGATGGAGAAGCTCTATACAGTCAGGAAAAACAACACTGGGAGCTGATTGCTGCTCAGATCATGAACTCCTTACTGCAAAATTCAGACTTAAATTGAAGAAAGTAGGGAAAACCATTAGACCATTCAGGTATGATGTAAACCAAATCCCTTACAATTATACAGTAGAAGTGACAAATAGATTCATAAGATTAGATCTGATAGAAAGACTGACTGAAGAACTATGGATGGAGGTCTGTAAGATTGCACAGGAGGCAGTAATCAAAACCATCCCCAAGGAAAAGAAAGGCAAAATGGTTGTCTGAGAAGGCCTTACAAGTAGCTGAGGAAAGAAGAGAAATGAAAGGCAAAGGAGAAAAGGAAAGATATACCCATCTGAATGCAGAGTTCCAAAGAACAGCAAAGAGAGATGAGAAAGCCTTTCTAAGTGAACACTGCAAAGAAATAGAGGGAAATAATAGAATCAGAAATGCTAGAGATCTCTTCAAGAAAATTAGAGATACCAAGAGAATATTTCATGCAAAGATGGGCACAATAAAGGACAGAAATGGTATGGACCTAACAGAAGCAGAAGATATTAAGAAGAGATGTCAAGAACACACAGAAGAACTATAGAAAAAAAGATTTTAATGACCCAGATAACCATGATGGTGTGATCACTCACCTAAAGCCAGACATCTTGGAGTGCAAAGTCAAATGGGCCATAGGAAGCATTAGTATGAACAAAGCTAGTGGAAGTGATAGAACTCCAGCTGAGCTATTTCAAATCCTAAAAGATGATGTTGTGAAAGTGCTTCACTCAATATGCCAGCAAATTTGTAAAACTCAGCAGTGGCCACAGGACTGGAAAATGTCAGTTTTCATTCCAATACCAAAGAAAGGCAATGCCAAGGAATGTTCAAACTACCACATAACTGCATTCACTTCACATGCTATTAAAGTAATGCTCAAAATTCTCCCAGCTAGACTTCAACAGTATGTGAACCAAGAACTCCAAGATGTTAAAGTTGGATTTAGAAAAGACAGAGGAACCAGAGATCAAATTGCCAACATCTGCTGGATCATAGAAAAAGCAAGAGAATTCCAGAAAAACATCTACTTTGGCTTCATTAACTGTGCTAAAGCCTTTGACTGTGTTGATCACAACAAACTGTGGGAAATTCTTCAGGAGATGGGAATACCAGACCACCTTATCTGCCTCCTGAGAAACTTGTGTGCAGGTCAAGAAGCAACAGTTAGAACTGGACATGGAACAACAGACTGGTTCCAAATTGGGAAAGGAGTATGTCAAAGGAGTATGTATGTTGTTACCCTGCTTATTTAACTTATATGCAGAGTACATCATAGGAAATGCCAGGCTGGGTGAAGCACAAGCTGGAATCAAGATTCCCGGGAGAAATATCAATAACCTCAGATACGCAGATGATACCATGTTTATGGCAGAAAGTGAAGAGGAACTAAAGAGCCTTTTGATGAAGGTAAAAGAGGAGAGTGAAAAAGCTTATTTAAAGCTCAATATTCAAAAAATGAAGATCGTGGCATCCAGTCCCATCACTTCATGGCAAATAAATGAAACAATGGAAACAGTGACAGACTTTATTTTGGGGGCTCCAAAATCACTACAGATGGTGAGTGCAGACATGAAATTAAAAGATGCTTGCTCCTTAGAAGAAAAGCTACAACCAACCTAAACAGCCTATTAAAAAGCAGAGACGTTACTTTGCTGACAAAGATCTGTCTAGTCAAAGCTATGGTTTTTCCAGTAGTCATAAATGGAGGTGACAGTTGGACCATAAAGAAGGCTGAGCACTGAAGAATTGATGCTTTTGAGCTGTGGTTGGAGAAGACTCTTGAGAGTCCCTTGGACTGCAAGGAGATACAACCAGTCCATCCTAAAGGTAATCAACCCTGAATATTCATTGGAAGGACTGATGCTGAAGCTGAAGCTCTAATACTTTGGCCACCTGATGCAAAGAGCCAACTCATTAGAAAAGACCCTGGTTCTGGGAAAGATTGAAGGCAGGAGGAGAAGTGGACAACAGAGGATGAGATGGTTGGATGGCATCACTGACTCAATGACATGAGCTTGAGCAAGTTCTGGGAGATGGTGAAGGACAGGGAAACCTGGTGTGCTGCAGTCCATGGGGTCGCAAAGAGTCAGACATGACTGAGCAACTGAAGAACAACATTTCACAAATGAATAAACCTAGGCTCTGAGAGGTTAAGTGTCTTGTCTAAGTGAGGTGATCAACTGTCCTGATTTGTTCAGTACCATCCTGGGTTTAGCACTGAATGTCCTGCCTTCTAGGAAAACCCTTAGCCTTCAGCAAATTAGGACATCTGGTCACCGCATGCCAAAGCTACATAGGTAATAGGAAAACATGAAACTCAACAAAGGTTTGTCTGGCTTCACACCTCACTCTCTTTCCACTATGCTAGAGTGAATCCCACTAAGGGAAAATACATACATTTACGCACACACAGAAGAGGGAAGGAAGGGAGAAGGGAAGGAGAGGAAGAGTGAGGAAAAAAGAGAAAGAGAGGAGGAAAGGAGGAATAAATCTACTTCAAAGGAAAAAGTATTTGCCTATGAAGCCAAGAAACATAATACTTAAAACAATATACTGTAAAATTTCATCTTTTAATTCTCAAATTTCAAAAAGTATCAAAAAAAGATCAAATCTATTGTAAATGGTAGACA